>NC_057802.1:560391656-560617754 GCF_018294505.1 Triticum aestivum
TTTAGCGTAATTGAGATATTGTGCACTCATGGTTGATCAATTTGTTTCACAGTTTGTACTATGAGATAACGATACTTTTGAACATGCGTGATATACCTTGATGTACCAGAATTACAAACCTAAGATTGGAATTTTGGAATTCGACTCCATCATTAGCTTTTGTAATTCATTTAAACGGAGGTACATTTTTTAAGCCAGGATTTTGTGATTTCAAATTCATATATCAAACCTAGAGATATACACATACGGGCATGTTCAAACTTTATAATCATCCACTTTATTCATACACATACACATTTTTGCTTCATCATATTTAGGATAAACACATTTGGAATTTCATTTGAATTGGACCGTATGATGGTATTTGCTTGTAGTAGCTCAATGATCCATATTTGAATTGAATGGACAATCTAAGTTTCGAGTTGGAGACATTGATTTTCAAAACATGCACATTTTTTTGCGTGCAAAACAAACAAATTGTCGGCCATGATATCATAGTCGCCGTACGAGAGCATAATACTTATAATTTTAGGCGCCAAAAGCTTTCAAACTTCCCGCTCACATCGAAATATCACGTGCCCGAAAGTTTAGCCCTGCGATATTCCTGTTTTACCCCTGCCACATGAACGGAAAAGGGCTGCTTTGGTAACTCCATTGTTTTCCCCTCTTTGCCCCCAACATTCTTCCCCAGAGCCCCTCCCCTTCCCCTCCCCGACCCCACCAACCACAGCAAGCCGCCGAATCTAGTCCTCCGCCGGAGCGGTGGACCTCACACCCCGCCGGATCTACCTTCCGCATCTTGGAACCCCCAACTGCCAACTCACCACTTCACCGGAGCCGCTTCAGCGACTGGCTTGTCCATCGCTCTAGATCTCCTTGACCGCCATCATGGTCCACCGCATCGGATCTGCTGAACCGGCGCCCTCGTCCACCACAGCGTAGGCCCTTCACTGACTCCCTCGTCCGCCCCTTCGCTGGCCCTTCATACAAGCCCTCGTCCGCCGCAATAGATCCGCCTCACCGAAAGCACTGTACAACGCGCCTGCCGAAGCCTTCGTCCACTGCACCGGACCCACTCCACGGACGCCATATTCAACTCCACCGGCCCTGCTTTACCGACGCCGCAGCCTCATCAGGTTATTTCGATTTGTACTCCTTCGGTTTTTCTCTTTATCGTGCAACTGTTTACTTACCACAGGTGAGCTTTCTTGTATGTCGACAGGCGCCGCAACCGTAGCACCGGAGCCGCTTCAGCGACGGCGACAGCCGGCCCAAACTCAACCGCAACACGAGCACCATCGACGATCCTTAGCTATCAAGTATGACAACGATACCCATACGCCGCCGAGAATCAGGTACTATTATCCAACGACCGGCGCCTACGTTCACTTTCCTAGCATAAGCACCGCACCTTTGAATTTCTTCAGGGCATCATTCAGTTTTTCATGAGCGCGTTATTCTTCTTGCACCTGTAGGGCCATACTTCTGGCAGTGAACATGTTACATGTGCTAAATTACATACCAGTGCACATATAGTTAATATGCTTTAGTTTTGTTCTGATGCCACCTGTTGGTTCCATCAGACTGCTTAATGGTCTCTATGCTTAATTGCACATCAGCAAACTAGCATGTGGTTCCGCTGCTTTTTGTTCGTTTTACCCTACATTTTCTGATGCTAGCTATTACATCACTGCTCCGAGCCTCTGTTCATTACTTGTTTGCGTGTTCTTGATCTTCCCAAGTTGCATGACTAATTTGATGCTTCTATTAATTATGGAGCTGCCAACCCCATCAAGCAAAATATTTGTTCTTTTGGGGCTGGCACCTCGAACAAGCATAAAAATAGAGGGAAGCAGATATATTGTCGTGTATGCACACACCCTTCTTTCATTAGTTTAGATGAACCATTGATGATCAATTCGGGCCAGTGCATGCGATTAAAATTAATTTTACCTAAATAGGTGGTGCAGAATAAACTACAACAACTAGATTTGCAACCACGGGATGCTGACGATATCTTCAAAGAACATTGCAACAGGAGCTAGGCTTCACAGCAACATATGGTAAGCCAGTGTGTTTTAGTACATGTGAAATGTAATGCGAGTGGGCTGCTTTCTTGGCTTGTGCCCTCAATGTGTAATCCTACCGAATTACAAATAGTTCGGTTGTCTGCTTTGCTGTATTGCTTGATTCGAATGCTTATTTGTTGTTACGCTATACCTGAGTTGGCCAATATGTCAGCAGTGCCTGCTGTACTATCGTAAAAAATGCATGCCTATTTCATTTGAGTCCTTAACTTTTTCTCTCAACTTCATCACAAGACTGTCTTCGTAGTTTATATGAGGCCACACTGTTAAGTGCTTTCTCAGATTATTTCAACTGCTTAGATGCCTTGGCAACTTAAATATAGCGGTTGTACACTCGCTTTCAACTAGGGATGTCAACTGGGTCTCGTTTAATCCTGATTAAAGTCCACTAGTGGTATGATAGTTCAAAAGAGTTTTTGTTTTTTGAGGAAAATGAACTAGGGAGGTAGCAAAAACTAACTAGATGGGACTGGCGGATGTCATTTATTTGCCACTTACATCCCTAGTTTCATCTTACCATTTTAATTTCTTTTCGGCTGATGCTGCTTCGAACCATTTAAATATAGTTTGCCATGCTCGGCAATAATTCGTCCGTCGTTTACCATGTAAGCTTACTGCCTGGATCATACGATAACTATCTCTTACTGATGTCCAGCGGAAACCTTTCAGGATGCCGTTCACACTAGGACACAATGTACAACCCCAGAATCTATTTGTGGAAGCAGTGCGCCATCCATGTTACCAGATGGTAGTAGTTCAGAGGCAACACCGCTGGAGAGCAGTCTGAGCACAGATATTATATAGCTTGAGGCTCTACTAGAGGCAGAAAGAGATGGTGTGGCTGCCATGAATGAGGTAATCTTTATCTTGAGGCTGGAAATTACGGAATTAGCGGCACGCATTATGCAAGCAACCCAAGAATTGGAGGAAGTAAGAATGTTGCATTTGAAGACGGAGGAGGTCCTGCTGTTTCTGGTATCTGAAGCCCAAGGTAATCTCGGTTCTTCTTTAGATACCAGTTGAAATTGTCATTAGATTATTGTACTTGCATGTTGTGTCATGTCTCTGAATGGATTATGTTGCAAGACCCCCTATGTTGTCCATGTGTTGTAATGATCCGAATTTTTTAGGCGAGGTAATCCTCAGTACTTGTATGATTGACATAAGGTGAACTGTTTTTCGTGTGAACATATTGTGTTGGATGAAATAACTGTTTGACTCAGAGTGTATCCAACCTACTGAATTCGAAGATCATGGCATTTATAAATCATAATCATATATAAAGGTGGAATAAATCTTTGTTGTGGTTTTGAAGAAATAAATAACAAAACGTATAATTATCTGTGGATATTCGTAATCGAATACAAATTGGATTTGAATTTAGTTTGCCAGGTCCCAGGGCAAACGTGAATGCTAATTCTCCCAAGTTTTGAACGAAGCGGCTAAACACCCACTATAATTTGTGGGCTGCCCGAAGCAAGTGTTTGCGAGATGGAAATTACTGTCTACCCGTGACACTTGACATCCTTATCGACCGGATTTACACTGCTGTCGATAGGGGTAGACTAGTAACTTCAATCAGACGTGACACGACGGCCTCTGAGCCCATTCAGACACGGTGGGCTCCAAACATGGACGGCAAAACACATTTGATTCAAGCTCGTCCGAAAGACATGTGTCTCTTCCTCCATTTCCCCATTCATACACGGTGGGCGGCAAAACAAACTCTCCTCGTCCGAAATCGATGTAGGCTAATATTTTAAATAGGGGCAGATGTGTGACTTCCATCAGACGTGACACAACCGCCCTACCTGTCAGCCCCGTTCATACACCGTGGGCGCCAACCGTGGGCGGCAAAACACCCTCTCCTCGCCTGAAATAGTTACCGGCAAATATTTGGGAGATGCGAGATTACCGTCCTATCCCCAACCGACACGATGTCCGAAATTTTAAACGGGGGATAAGTTCGTAACTTTCCCCCATTTCAGAGAAGCGCGTCCCAAAGTTTGAGATCCCCCCTCCCCTCCATTTCCCCATTCATACACCATCGGCGGCACGACAACCTACGCACTGCGGCCAGCCTCCTCCGTCCGCCACCCCATCCTCCACCTTACCGGAGCCGCTACCCCTACCCCGTCGTCCACTGCAAGAGATGGACGTCTCTCATCCACGGCGCTGGACCAGGATCCTTTCATCGCCTCCTCTCGCTTCATCGGCGCCGTCGTCCACCTTGCCGTTGCCGCTCCTACGACCGCCTCGTCCACGGCAACAGGATATATCCCCCGACCTGGCCGTCTGCCGTCTAAAGTCTTCTTCCCCGCCGCCGACAGCCATCGCACCCGCAGCACCCTCAACGTATCAGCATAGGCCTACACGGCATCGCAAGAGAGGTGGTACTCTTCCATATGTGCTTAAGTTATTGATCTCACCCAGAAAATAGATCGTAATTTGTTTACTGTACTTTTCTTGTCCGTACCAAATCGTAGTGGCTAGTTGAAAGCAAACATTGGTTGCGAAGTAGCTTTGTCCGGTTTGCACCTTCAGATCCGCCATGGCACGGGCACTATACTCGTAAAGCTTATGGTTTCCCCCCTTTATATTCACTACCATCATCGTAGGTGCTTCGTTTCATGCTAGCACTGCTCCTCAGGACCTCAACCCAAAGCTTACGTGTTGAAATACGAATCTGATATGATGCTCATATCACTAAAATAGAGAACGTTTAATTGGTCACCTAATGTTCCTATATTCGTTTTGAAAAGCATGTGCGCCACCCACTGGTCCAGCTAGTTCCACTTTCCTGATTTTTCTCTTGATGCTTAGGGTTTTCCCCTTTTATCTACTCTACTATGATCTGCGTAGGTGCTTTCTGTCGTACTAGCATTACTCCACCCTTCAAGCTAAACAACACAACACTCAGAATTCGAAAGCTTAGTTGTTCAAATATGATTGTGATATGATACTGATATTAGTTAACCGACACATTTAATTGGTTAGCTAAAGGTCCCCCTTGAGTTTCCAAATGCATGTTGCGACATATAGAGAGACAGCATAATTGCATTTCTTTGTCACTTGTTGACCGTACTTTCTTGTCCATACCAAATCTTAGTTGTTATTTCAAAGCAAACATCGGTTGCTAACTACCCTTTGCGCGGTTTGCAGCTTCAGATCTGCCATCCCACTGCCACGGTCAACATTGTACTCATCATGCTTATGTTTTCCCCATTTTATGATGACCACAATCAGCCTACGTGGTTCGTGTCGTAATAGCACTGCTCCACCCATCAAGCTAAACAAGCTTAGTTGTACAAATTCATATCTGATATTATTGCTGATATTAGTAAAACTAAGAGATGTTTAATTGGTTAGCTAAATGTTCCTACTTTAGTTTCGAAATGCATGTGAGCCACATATGGAGAGACCGGAAAGAATAGTATTTCTCTGTGCGCTCTGGTTCATCATGGGTGGCCAACCGACATTGTATTGAAAGACTTGTAATATCTTCAATCTGCTTGCTCTTCTGCTCTTCTTTAAGATGATACTCTTCTCTTGCGGTCGACTGTTCAGGTCGAGTTGTTCTCCCTTAGTATATTTTGAATCTGTCAGGTCAGGTCGACTTGTTCTTCTTTACTATATGTTGAAGCTATCATCTGCGAAGTGTCATCACTTCTGGAGCTCTCATATTTTGAGTAGTACGCCACATTATATTAATGCACACAACAAATTACAGCATGCATGGCATGTTTTAAAAGAATTGCAGAGATAGCACAAAGGGGTTTACAGGGAGGCAGTATTGGATTAGAATCACTTCTGCATTACAAAGAAAATCTCACTTGTTTTTATGTTTTCATGCATGTCAGATATTGAACATTATCAAAATGAATATGAGAATGGGCGCACGAGAGGAATATTGCGGAACGATCCACTGGCTAACAAACTTGGCATGGTGGAGGATGGCCTATCTTATTCACCCATCAAGGTGATTGCTCTAACTTTGCAAAGTTGTATTGGTCGCACATATTTTGCATCTGACCTCTTGCATTACTTCTACTTTGTTACACCATCTTCTTAGTTTAAGCATCATATATGAGTATATGCCATACCTATCCATTTTCTGTACCTATTCCATGTGTCGTCACACTATGTTTTTTCAGTCAAATGTTGTTCTTTCGTAATAGATGTCCAAAAGGAAGAGGGTGAGTGCAGATCCTCAAGGAGTACAAACTAGGTATTTGGAAAAGGTAGTGATACCTGTTAAATCAGATAGACCAGCAGCCACAGAAAACACAGGCCCAACTGTACCACACTTTACCCCTACTCTAGCGGCCAAACCCCTATTAGAACTGCTGGGAGCCCAGCGTCAGGTACTGTCTATGATATCAATTCAAAATTTGAACTCCTAAATTTCTTCTTGTGCCTTACCTTCTCTCTTGTATGAAAACTAATTTCAGATGAATCTCCTTGCTCAAAGGATCATACGATCTCAAAACAATAATGGGCTCTGCATTGCTCTTGTCAGTACCTCTCTCCCTTTTGCCTTGTAACGCGGTACTTAATTAATTGCTATTTGATTATGTATCATCAGTCTGCACCTGAGCTTCATTATCCTCTGTTTCTTCCAATATTATTTGATCTATATTTACTCTTTGCAAAATGTAGAATAATGGCAACGCTTATAAAGAATTTTCTTTGGGGAATTTATTGAATTATCCTTCCATCAACATGGAGAAGGGCTTTGTCCAGCCCGTGTTAACATGTAATGTAAGTTCATCCTTCTCAAGCCTTCAAACTTTGTTCTAGTATAGATTTGGATAGACATCATTTCCTCCACTGCTGTTTGCTTTGCTGTTTACATCTGATTGGATGTTTGCAACAACTACCAGTTTCAAATTGTAGTTGTAAAAACATGTTCCTTATGCAGAATAGATCCATTTATTTGCTTATATAATTGTGAAACCTGTTACGTGTCTCCTTGTTTCTCTTTCAGACTCGTATCTCTTACGCCAGGCAGAACTTTAGGGAAGATAGTGAGCCAAACCATCTTGAGGACAGCGAGATGACCCCAAGGTCCTCTCTTGATGAAGACAGTGAGTTGAAGCTACTCACCAGCAGGTGTGAGACAACCTCTGTGCAGTCGCTGCCTCAATCAGTTCGACTTCTTCAGTCTCAACTTAAAGCGGAAAGGCTTGCTTCAGCTCAGCTCCGACTTGAAGTCAAAGATGCAATGAAGATGTCAGAGGACTGCCGTGCGCACCATCATGCCTTAAATCTAGTGTTGATGCATCTATCGTTGACACAACTGAGGTCTACTCAGGTTCTTCAGCTATTTGGGGGGTCGACGTGGCCAGGTATAGTGCCTTCTGAAGTGCTCTCGGTTTTGTATATTCTTTTGTCGGCGCGCTTATTTGTACTGGTGGCGAACTTTGATGCCCAGTGGATGTAATATGTGTGATAGCCGTGATAGCCTAGCGTAAGTTGCTTGCTTATTTATTTCCTTGTTGTCTTGTTTATTTGTTTGCTTGTAGTCATTGCAGTTCTTTTTCCGTGGTTTGCTAGTGGCTGCAATAACCTATTTTTTCAAACTAGGCCACAATAACCATGGGCTAATATTTACTGTAGTGACACTGGGCCTCCTACGGGCCGTAGAAATAGTGGGCCTTCTACGGGCCGTAGAAACAGTGGGCCTTCTACGGGCCGTAGAAACAATGGGCCTTCTACGGGTCGTAGAAACAATGGGCCTTCTACGGGCCGTATCAAAATGGGCCTTATACGGGCCGTATGATCGATTGGCCAAACATGGGCCAAACAGACCGCATTCTGGCCGTAAACGGGCTAGAGTTGGAATCGTCCGTTCATGGGCCGACCATAACGGGCCATCGTTAATAGGCCGTATTTGATGACGCTATGAAAACGGCCCAACGTATTAACGGACCACAAACGGGCCGACTGTAACGACAGGCTGAATTTGGCCCACGAGCAGAAAATGACAGTAACGGGCCGTAAGTAAACGAATGCTGGAAAATAGCCCAAGAATAAATGGGCTCTGAGAAGGCCGAAAGATAACGTGGGCTGGAAACGGCCCAACGGAATAATAGGCCGTTAATGGGTATAAAGTGATACACTGTTCATTACGGGCCAGTTTCACCACGGGCCGTTAATGGGTGTAAAGTAATACACTGTTCATTACGGGCCAGTTTCAGCACGGGTCGTTAATAGGCCAAGAGTTACATAGGGCCTCATATGGGCCGAAAGACGTCATGGGCCATACATGGGCCAGAAGTGAAAACGGGCTGGAATCATATTGGATGGCCCAGATGACGCTACTGGGCCTAATTCGAATAGGGCGTAACGGGCCTTGGGTTAGAGGGTTGTAAATGGGCTATATGCAAACAGGCCGTTAACAGGCTTTCCATGGGCCGGCCCGCCAGCTTTTGACCAAGTCAAACGGGCCAGTCTTTTCACAGGAATGGGCCACTGTTGGGCCGTGCCACGTGTCGACGTATCATAGGCGCCTTCTGTCCAATGAGTAGATGACATCTGTCCCAGCGATGAGCCGACACGTGTTTCCTCCGGCCAATGATGATTTTACACATGGATCGGGGCTGTTAACGGGTTATCGAATCCAAAACCTGACCCGATAGCTCAACGGCGTTCCGTTACGGTGGATGCCACGTGTCGGTCACCCTTGACGAAAGCACTTCTGTGACGCGCAATTTATCATCATGGAAGTGGACACTTCCGTGATGATAATTTTGGTAATGTCATGGAACACTTCTACGACAGCACAGGTATGACTATCTTGATTCTGTCATAAATTTGTCATGGATGTACATGCATGACAAAAAACGCGACCTACTATGACAAACACGTATCATCACGGAAGTGTATTTTTTTTGTAGTGATGCTATTTGTTCTAAAAATATGCTTTGAGTGGTAGCAATCATGGAAGACTATATGATAGTTGAGTATGTGGGATTTGCTAAATCAGAGCTCTTACATAGACCCTTCCTGAAAATAAGATGAATTGCAATTGTTTGATGACTGAGAACATAGTTTGTTAGTTTTCAAGAAAGTTTATGATCTATACTTTAACATGTGAATAGCTTGTTACTTGATCATGAGAAGCTTTATGATATGAGCTACTGTTATGACATATAATGATGCTAGAAAAGGTGATTGAAATTATCATTGATCAAACCTATGCACCTGCAAGCATTCACACTTCAAAAATTATTTCTTTTATCATTTACCTACTCGTGGACGAGCAGGAATTAAGCTTGGGGATGCTGATACGTCTCCAACGTATCTATAATTTATGAAGTATTCATGCTATTATATTATCCATCTAGGATGTTTTATATGCATTTATATGCTATTTTATATGATTTTTGGGACTAACCTATTAACCTAGAGCCCAGTGCCAGTTTCTGTTTTTTTCCTTGTTTTTGGGTTTTACAGAAAAGGAATACCAAACGGAGTCCAATTGACGTGCCAATTTTTGATGATTTTTTCTGGACCAAAAGAAGCCTCCGGAGTAAAAGAGTTGGGCCGGGAGAGTCCCGGGCTGCCCACAAGGGTGGGGGCGCGCCCACCCCCCTGGGCATGGGCCCCTGCCTCGTGGACAACCCGGAGACCCCCCTGACGTGAGACCTACGCCAAAAAATCCTATAAATACTGAAACCTCCAGAGAACAGAATAGATAGGGAGTTCTGCCGCCACAAGCCTCTGTAGCCACCAAAAACCAATCGGTACCCTGTTTCGGCACCCTGCCGGAGGGGGGATCCCTCACCGGTGGCCATCTTCATCATCCCGGCGCTCTCCATGACGAGGAGGGAGTAGTTCACCCTCGGGGCTAAGGGTATGTACCAGTAGCTATGTGTTTGATCTCTCTCTCGTGTTCTTGAGGTGGTACGATCTTGATGTATCACGAGCTTTGCTATTATAGTTGGATCTTATGATGTTTCTCCCCCTCTACTCTCTTGTAATGGATTGAGTTTTCCCTTTGAAGTTATCTTATCGGATTGAGTCTTTAAGTATTTGAGAACACTTGATGTATGTCTTGTCGTGCGTATCTGTGGTGACAATGGGATATCACGTGATTCACTTGATGTATGTTTTGGTGATCAACTTGCGGGTTCCGCCCATGAACCTATGCATAGGGTTGGCACACGTTTTTGTCTTGACTCTCTGGTAGAAACTTTGGGGCACTCTTTGAAGTTCTTTGTGATGGTTGAATAGATGAATCTGAGATTGTGTGATGCATATCGTATAATCATGCCCACAGATACTTGAGGTGACATTGGAGTATCTAGGTGACATTAGGGTTTTGGTTGATATGTGTCTTAAGGTGTTATTCTAGTATGAACTCTTATGACAGATTGAACGGAAAGAATAGCTTCGTGTTATTTTAGTATGGACTCTTGAATAGATCGATCCGAAAGAACAACTTTGAGGTGGTTTTGTACCCTACAATAATCTCTTCGTTTGTTATCCTCTATTAGTGTTTTTGGAGTGACTCTTTGTTGCATGTTGAGGGATAGTTATATGATCCAATTATGTTATTATTATTGAGGTAACTTGCACTAGTGAAAGTATGAACCCTAGGCCTTGTTTCAATGCATTGCAATATCGTTTGTGCTCACTTTTATCATTAGTTACCTTGCTGTTTTTATATTTTCATATTACAAAAACCTATATCTACCATCCATATTGCACTTGTATCACCATCTCTTCGCCGAACTAGTGCACCTATAAATTTACCATTGTATTGGGTGTGTTGGGGACACAAGAGACTCTTTGTTATTTGGTTGCAGGGTTGCTTGAGAGAGACCATCTTCATCCTACGCCTCCCACAGATTGATAAACCTTAGGTCATCCACTTGAGGGAAATTTGCTACTGTCCTACAAACCTCTGCACTTGGAGGCCCAACAACGTCTACAAGAAGAAGGTTGTGTAGTAGACATCAGCCCCTTCGAGATTGGATCTCCCTCTCTGTTCTCTTCTGTTTCGCGCTCCCCAGATCTGGCCGAAAACCGTTTCTTATATTCCCGGAGATCCATAACTCCGATTGCGCTGAGATTTTAACACGGTTTTTTCCCCGGATATAAGCTTCCTTGCGCCCGAAGTAGAGCTCCAACTGACGTTCGAGGAGGGCACAACCCACCACCGCGCACCAGGGGCCTCTGGCGTGCCCTGGTGTCTTGTGGGCTGTGTGGGCCTCCGTTTGCGGTGATTCCAACTCCCAAAAATCACATATATTCCAAAATAATTCTCCGTGAAATTTTATTGCATTTGGACTTCGGTTGGTATGGATACTCTGCTATACAAAAAACATGCAGAAAATAGGAACTGGCACTGGGCACTGGATCAATAGGTTAGTCCAATAAATCATATAAAAGTTCCCAAAAGTATGTAAAAGTTGAATAATATTGGCATGAAACAATCAAAAATTATAGATACGACGGAGACGTATCAGCCTCCTCCACACCACATGGTTTCACAGGCACCCGACCCATCACCTGCTCCTCCGCATCATATGGTTGCATGGGCGCCGCCAGTCCATCACCGCCTCCTCCGCACCACACGGTTGTACGAGCACCCGTCCCACACCGCCTCCTCCGCAGCACAAGGCTGCACGGGCTTTTCTTGTCCACCACCACACCGCACACCCCACCCATCACTCCATCTTTCTCCCCTTCTTTTGTGCAGTAATTAACATCCAACGACGATGATGCTCAGGGCCTAGAGACTACTATCGTCTTCAGAACTTGGTCACCTTCATCAACATGCCATGGCCCATAAGATCTGCAGTATAACTCTCGATACCTCCTTCCTCTCCCTCTGTCATCCTTTCCTTCTTTGGCAGCCTGATTCAAATTCAATTTTGATCGGTTCGGTGCTAAACAAGTAGTAGATTGTACCAGGATTTTATCTCACTGTGTAAGGTTTCAATTTGAAAGCCTCATGCTTCACTGCTTAAGTACCATCTCCGTGCTTGTCGATTAACAACCTCACGCAGTTTATAGATGTCATGCTTTATGTTGCCTCTGTTCCACGGTGGAGTGCATATTAGTTTTTTTATTCAAAGATGTCCATTGGCCAAGTTTCTAGAATAAACTATCAATATCTAAAGTATTAAATAAATAAACTATAATAGTACAACTGGATGTTGATTTTTTTGGAAAACTTGGTCAAACATTGGTATGTTTGACTTTTCAAAACAAAGTATGTACTATATTTTAGAATGTAGGGAGTATTAATTAGGATATGGTTCCAAGCCTAACTAAACTTAATTGGCACTAAAACAATAATACAAGATGATAACTAGGTTTTCCTATGAAGATAATTTGGTTAATTATCACCGGGTCGCTTATGTACACAGCTGATCAGGCCTTATTAATACATCACTAATGTTACATTCAAATGAAAATTGAGACCAATCACATGTGCTATTATCTTTTGATCCTCCCATTTCTGTCTCTTCCTCTTAGAGGGTGTGATAAACATGCTTCATTCCCTTTCCCGTCGTTAGTTAGTCAGTGCAAATCATTACTTTTATTTCAAATATGTTCTTTCTATTTTGATTCTAACTACGCATATGAATCATGAATATTGAAAACCAGAAGCCATATACTTTGGTGCAGTGCTGCGACTTCCAAGTATTTCTCACTTTCACTACCCTTGTGCCATTATTGTAGACCATGATTGTTGGTGTTTTGTATTATTTGTATGTGACCAAGGTAATTACGAAATATTGATTGGTTAAATCATAGAGTTCTATGATTGTTGTAGATGAATACTATAACTAGAAGCCTCAGTTACGCATATTATAGTTTTCAATTAGTTTTGCAGATGAATATTATCATGTCCATCCAGTACTATGGTTTAACCCTACAGATCAGGGACATGCTTGATGCCAACCACTACTTTGGATATGTTTTTGGCAGTGATGCTAACATATCATTTTTGTGAACAATAGTTGTAAAAAAAGTGAGTAATATCCTACCAAATAAATGATGACGTGTCTTAGTATCTAGACATATCCTGCAGTGCAATAAAGGGTGTTCTCACCCCAAAATTATGGAAGCCAAAACACAGAAGGCCCAAGAAAAAAACCAACAACCCCTGACCTGCAAATAGAGAAGCAAGCAATTTTTCCATGAATTAACAATGAAACAAATAAACGGTAGAAAAGTAGAATGGCGCAGCAAGGCACGCATATGCTTCTAGTCAATTCTATACAAATAGATTATGTCATCTCCACATGAAATAGGACGTCTATGCATTGTACAAAGATAAAAATAATTAGTGAGTGGTAAGAAGTCAGCCCAGAGGATGATTAAGATGAAATATAACCACAACACTAGAATGTAGTATGAAATATATCCATTAGTAACAATAGTAAATTTATTAAAATGGATCAACTAAAATTAAAGCACGGTGCACTCAGAGGTTAAGACAGCAAGAAAAATAACGTTCGTAAGGACCCATCACACATGCCAAAGCCATAATAAAATACATGCATCTAATCATCAGTTTATTCAATTTATTTTGGCAGTGACTACTCAATTATATTATAATAAAACGATCAGTAGGAAAAAGACGGCACAAAATTATGTTGAAATATATATTTGTATATCATGGTGGCTCTCAATCCAAATTATTACAGTGTGGACGATTTTGTTTATTGATGTTTTACATTAACATGGCCGGAAAAGAAATCACCACATTCATCGACATAGGATGAAATATATTTTGCACAGATGGTGAGATAACAAGGCCGTACAACTGTAGTTGGACCAAGATGTTTATGAAAATACATAGCAGATAAAACTCTAGATTGATATGATAAAGAGAACAAGTTTACTTAATAACCCATAGTACATAAAATTCTTACTAGGTGAAGAATATAAGCATACTATAGGTATGAAATCGGGGTTCTGGATAAGAAATAAAATACCATTGGCTAATAATATTTTCACTCCATATGAAATTCATAAGATAAAATTTAAATATATATAATTAATTAATAGTTGGTGATTCATATAATGAGCGGAAATATATAAAATACAAGATGATACACAGCAGCACGTACATGATTAGCATGAATAAGCTTTGAAGAGAGTGAGTCAGAAAGAATATTTAATCTAAAAATTGTCAATATACTACAAACCATAAGTGGTGATAGTAAGATAAGCATCTATGGACACCTATCTAGGTAGGCAGCATATTGCATTAATAGAGAAAGGCATCAAATAATGCCGCCAGTCATCGACTTGCATGGGAGAATAGAACTTTAGGTATGCAATGTTCATGTATAGATGTAATTCTTGGTGATGGATCCCTCAAACACATATGGCTGCAATGATACAAAACGGGGAGGAGGAGGAGTGGATCAAAGAGGGGGAAACAAAGATCTGTATCAAACCCATATACTGCCTTCATATATTGTCTTGCATCAGTCTTCCAACCTCACACAACCAGGAATTTGTTTAACAATATAATGCACTAGAATGTATCATTGTGACTTCAGTTTTGATCATAATCTATTTATATGACATATAATTCATGGCCAATTTAACCAAATAATAGTTTATTGGGAAATCATATAGTGGATAGAGGAAATAATAAAAAAGGGTTATTCTAGCTGCGCAATTGCTCGGGTAACCCTGCTAGTTCTACATGACTAAGACACCATGCAACAATGCAAACATGGCCTAATCCTATGCACTTAATACAAGATTAGTTCCAACACTTACGTGATGCCTACATATTACCAAATGTTTTGCTGAAGCTAGTTTTTCTTACACAATCTACTAAAGTTTAGGGCTGCCACTAAATCAAAATGATATGAAGAAGACAATGGAACATTCTCTCGGTAGTGAAAATTTTGTTTGGAATGAATGAAACTGAAATGCCAAATATGGAACATGATGTATAGCTAGCGGTGGATAAGAAACCATATGGCAAATATGGATACCTTATGCTCTCTCCATCGCATACATTTCCTCTATTAACCAATAAAGCCGAAGCTTTGAGTCCTTGGTATTGATGAATATTTCTCGATTCATTTGGCATTTGAAAAGCTGCAGTGCCTTTGCTTTTTCTACAATATATAGATCTTCCATTGGATCTAGCGCACCACACAGTTTGCAATCAAGAGCATGTCATCTTGCTTCAATTCCTACAACTCTTTGACCAATTTTGTAGATAGTTTCTTCCAAAAATCCATGTAGTCCACGAGTACCATACTGGCCTGGCTCTTCTTCCTATTTTTCACAAGCACTACTCTCTTTTCTCCATAGTTATTTGATGTTGCAGCTTCAGCTTGATCTCTTATTGATGCCCATTGGCCGTGTAGATCAGAAGAGGACATACTATCATCAAGACTGGTAGAGGAAAAGGGGTTTAAATCATTGGTAGAGGAACCCAAAGGAGAAACGACATAGCTTGTTAGATCTCCTTGCAGAATTGATAACAAAGTTCACGTGTCCTAAAGCAACACTTCTTGCTCCAAAAAAAGAAACATATCAGCATATTAGTTCAAATGAAGTAACGACATCCCTGTTTAGAATATTTAACTATTCGTTATTTGTAATCGAACAGGTTGTAAACTATCCATTATGTTGTTGATGATGTATCGTTGTGTTTTAGTGGATAATTAATCCCACATGGTTCGAAATCCTAGAACCTAATGGAGGGATTTCTGAAACAAAATTCCACCAGAAAATACAATTATCTCAACAATCTCACAACACTACTGGCAAAAAGGCTTATATGTGGCCTCAAATTAGTGGCGGGCATGGCTAGGGACCCGCCACTACTATTTTGGACAGGTAATAGTGGCGGGTAACAAAAAGAACCCGCCACTCGTATTCCAGAGCAGTGGTGGGCGGATATTTCAACTCGCCACAAGTAAACTCTTCCAAATTTGGGCGCGTGATGAAAGCTACCAGTGGCGGCGCCGAAAAGGACTTGCCACCAGTTTAACAGGCAACAGTGGCACTAGTGGATAAAAGCCTAGCTACGGCGTGCCAAAAACAGCCTTGGTGGCATGGACACCCGACGCCACCAATATGGCGCCAGTGTTAAAAATTAGCGCTGGCGTTGGCACCTACGGCATCAGTATTTTGGACGGTAATGGCATGGCGCGTTTTCCATGCTAGCAGTATTAATTAGTCATCAGTTGTGACGTTCCATGTTTTCTCGACGCCAGTATTTTGATTTTCAAATCTGAAATAAAAGTTGTACAGCAGCGATTTCAGCCACAATGACAGCATAATCCAGTTTAAGAACAGTCACTAAATCAACTATATATAAATAGACCCAATGACAGCATTTAAGTTCAACAATGCACTTATTGATATAGTTCAACAAAGTAGGCAAAGTAACACACATATGAATGTACAAGTTCAAATAAATAGAGGTGATAATAACATGATATATATCTTCCATTCATGCCAACTAGCTAACTACGACTTTTCGGCGGGCGGAGTTAGGGTAATAGTCTGGAGTAAGTGCACCATCATCGCTGTCAGCAGGCTTGTAGTAGACCATGATATCCTCACGATCGTAGTCGAGGTAGAACGTGGCTCTCTCCCCAGCTTCCATCTCGTAAGCATCTGCAAGGGCTTTTCAACCAGGGCAACCGAAGTAGGTGCAGTTTGCATCGTTGGTGACAAGACAATTGAATTTTTGGGCCGTCAGCATCTTCATGAGGGTGGACTGGAATGTGACGGTGGCATCAACTGGAACTTTAAACTTCTCTAAGAAGTCGCGCCTTGCCCCACAAGGGATGACCTGAGCAAAAGTGAAAGAAAGAACTAGCTAGCTATTTACACAATTTTCTTGTCATGCATGAAACTCAATCAAAACATGTTCAACTAAAACATACCGTCCTAGTGAGGAAGTCGTTTGGCAGATCTATGAAGAACTTCTTATCCCTTTGGCATCTCACCGAACCATAGGTCTCACATGGGGCATCCATTTACTACTTTCATGCATGAAGTTGAGAAAATAAAGCATACATAAGATGCACATAAATATAATGCAACATAATAAGCAGTTAGTACGAACCAACGCTATCCGCCCATCTAGTTATTAACACATACGTACTTGTAATAAAACAGTTCTACAAATCATGCGTAGTTCAAACATAAAACATGCATAAAGTTAAACAGTTCATATGAAATAGGTAGCGCCAGCTAAACTAGTGGCCAGAGGGACCGGCCTCGTGGTCGTGCCTAGTCGACCTACGACGACACCCCTGTTGATCCTCCTCCTCACGCTCCAAGGCATCCCAGTCTATGGGATCCTCCTCTGCGCTCTTCCTGGCTGCATACTGAAGTAACATTATCTTGCTGGCCTCCACGAGTTTGTCATCTCACACAAGGTCGCTCACCAATGTGTCGAAGAACTACATCTCGGCCTCTTTGCTCTCCTTCTCCTCAACCCTAGTGCATATCCTCATGTCCTCGGGCGCGGGGAACATCGCGAACTCACGACACTCGGGGAAGTTCAGATTCACCCCTTCCTGAAAGAACTCTACTGCCATGGCATCATAAGTGCACGTCGCTAAATCCGGGGTGTCCCAATGGCCAAGTTCGTGGATGACATTGTCCTTCCTAATGGTGGCATAGTACTTATTTCCCTTCTGTCGCACACCACGAAACTTCGGGGCCATCTGTGATGATGCATATATATAACTAAACAAGTTATTAAAAATGGGCATATTAACGAGAAATACAATAGTCTACAACTAGACTATACATTCTTGCACCACACGTACACTACTAGAATTTAATAAAATTACACTATCTAAAATTATAGTCTACAACTACACTACATTATTCACCACAAGTACACTACTAGAAATTTAATAAAATTACACTATCTAAAATCATAATATACAACTACACTACATTATTTCACCACAATACTAGAAATTTAATAAAATTATACTATCTAAAATCATAGTCTACAACTACACTAAAATTTTACATTACTCTTATAAACAAAATTCGATATTTTTCTACACTACTATTACGCTACACTAAGTAGAACTCACCCGCGACGGTGGTAGACGGCGAGGAGGCGTTGCAGGCGACGGGGCCAGGGCGGTGGCAGGGGTGGATGCGGAGGCGACGGCGATGGGGGCTTTGACGGAGGCGGCGGGGACGAGGATGGCGGCGGGGACAGGGGCGGTGGCCGGGGTGGATGCGGAGGTGACGGCGACGGGGGCGGGGACTTCGGCGGTGGAGGCGGAGGCGACGACGACGGGGACTTCAGCGGTGGAGGCGGAGGCGAGGGCGGCAGGGACATCGGCGGTGGAGGCGGAGGCGGCGGCGGCGGTGGAAACAGCGGAGGCGAGGGCGGCGGCGATTTAATGGGGATCGACGGTTGTGGGTTGGGGGGTTAATTTAATCAATATCTCCTACGAGGGACGGCGGGGTAATTGTTGGCGTTAGCCAACGCGGCCAATGCCATTACTATCTTTTACACATGTTGTTTTTTATATTTACATAGATGTTTAGTTTATTATTTTATTGTTTTATTTTCCTATTGTTTATTATATTGTTATTTTTACTAATTATTTTATTGTTTTATTTTCCTATTGTTTATTATTTTATTGTTTTATTTTCCAACATCGATCAATCTCATTAATCTAGCATAGATACATAATAGTTGAAGGATGAAAACAATAACACACACACATATATATATACATATATATATATAACTTCTAGTACTACATACACTCTTGATCTAGACACTAAGAACATCATCAGTGTAATGATTCCCACGAGAAAAAAACTGCCACCGATCCAGCAGGGAGAACGAGGCTAAGAATAACACCGGCTAAAAGGGCATATCGAAGCATCTTGAATTTTTGGATTTGGCCGCGCATCACATCAGTCTTCAGCTGCATCTCATCTATCTGTTGTCTTAGTTCACCAATGGAGTACTCGAGCAACTCGATCACGTACTTCTGCACGAGATCAACCCATATCCATGTGTAGCAATATTTTGTCCCTAACGCCTATGGATCACAATATACAAACACGTATATTAATGATCGCGAATTGTGCAAATTAGCAGAATATCGAGGTATTTTCTATCATATTACGTACCTTTCCACGGTTACCGCAGATGTAGAACTCTCACTCTGGATTACTTTGTGTGTGCGACATATGCTTATTAGCAGGGCGTCCACAACCGCAAAAAAGCAGCACAGGCGCCCTCGCTCAATTCCTGGCAGCTTCGACGCCGGTGGCATAGCTGCCGGATCGTCGAAGGGACGTCGCACTGCAGCGGGATGATTCGCCGGACAGGGCTGGCTGCATTGGCTGTGGCGAGCGCATGTCGTGGCCAATGGGGCCAGATGAGAGCTCAGCCAAGGCGGCGGAGTCCCAAACTTGCAAGCCACGCCGACATGGGCTCGAACGGGCGGCTCGTGTCGAATCGACAAGCTCTGGTGGGTCCATTGTCACCAAAGCAGCTGACTAAGAGGGAGTAAAATTTTGTGGAGAATGGAAGTGAATGTGATAAGAAGGGGCTGCCAACACATCTCTATATAGGCAAAATTTAGTGTTGGCGTTCCGGGCGAAGACACAATAGCACAATGTAAAGTTGTTGGGGAACGTTGCATGGGAAACCAAAAATTTCCTACGCTCACCAAGAACAATCTAGGAGATGACCATCTACGAGAGGAGAGATTGCATCTACATACCCTTGTAGATCGCTAAGCGGAAGTGTTAAGAAACGCGGTTGATGTAGTCGAACGTCTTCGCGATCCAATCACGATCCGTCCTGCGAACTCCCAATCCAAGTGCCAAACGGATGGCACCTCTGCGTTCAACACACGTACGGCTTGATGACGCCTTCACCTCCTCGATCCAGCGAGCGATGGTGAAGTAGTATCTTGAGTCCTCCGGTAGCATGACGATGTGGTGGCGGTGGTGATGGCGGAATCTCAGCAGAGCTTCGCTAAGCGCTACGGAGAGGAAGAAGACTACGAGGGAGAGGAGGGGCAGTGCCATGGCGTATGAGGGTGCGGCTTCCCTCTCTCTACCCTCTATATATAGGGGGAAGGGGGAGAGGGGGCGCCCCTATGGGATCCCATCTAGGGCCGACGGCCATAAGAGGGAAACCCTAGATGGGTTTTCCCCCTTAGGAGACTTGGCCCCCAAGCCAAAGGGGTGGGAACCCTAGGGGCGGCCCCACCTCCTCTGGCAATGTGGGATGGGGTGAGGGGGTGCACAACCCCTTAGTGGGATGGTTTTCCCCCTCCCCTTGGCCCATGAGGGCCCCCAACACTTGTCGGGGCCCCTCGAAACCCCTTTCGGTCATGCTGGTCATCACCCGGTACCCCCGGTACACTTTCGGACTCCAACACCCTTCGTCCAATATATCAATCTTCACCTCCGGACCCTTCCGGAGTTCCTCGTCATGTCCGGATCTCATCCGAGACTCTGAACAACCTTTGGTAACCACCATAACAACTCAACTAGACTTATATCGTCGCCAAACGTTAAGTCTGTAGACCCTGCGGGTTCGAGAACTATGTAGACATGACCAAGACACCTCTATGGTCAATAACCAATAGCGGGACCTAGATGCCCATATTGGTTCCTACATATTCTACGAAGATCTTATCGGTCGAACCTCAATGCCAAGGATTCGGCTAATCCCGTATGCAGTTCCCTTTGTCTATCGGTATGTTACTTGCCTGAGATTCGATCATCGGTATCTCCATACCTAGTTGAATATCATTACCGGAAAGTCTCTTTACTCGTTCCGTAATACAAGATCCCGTGGCTAACTCATTAGTCACATTGCTTGCAAGCTCATTGTGATATTGTATTACCAAGTGGGCCCTGAGATACCTCTCCGTCATACAGAGTGACAAATCCCAGTCTTGATCCATGCCAAGTCAACAGACACCCTCGGAGATACCTATGGAGCACCTTTATAGTCACCCAGTTATGTTGCGATGTTTGGTACACACAAGGTACTCCTCCGGTGTCAGTGAGTTGCATGATCTCATGGTCGTAGGAACATATACTTGACATGCAGAAAACAATAGCAATAAACTTGATACGATCATATGCGATGTTTGGGTCTTGTCCATCACATCATTCTCCTAATGATGTGATCCCGTTATCAAATGACAACTCATGTCCATGGCTAGGAAACCATAGCCATCTTTCATCAACGAGCTAGTCCGGTAGAGGCTTACTAGGGACATGTTGTTGTCTATGTATCCACACATGTATTTGAGTTTCCGATCAATACAATTCTAGCATGGATAATAAACGATTATCATGAACAGAGAAATATGATAATAACTAATTTATTATTGCCTCTAGGGCATATTTCCAACAAAAGTATCTATGGCGTGTTTACAAATCGCACGGCAGCAATATGTTGCAACTGTTCACGACAACTGGGCCCACATAATAGTGGCATAGGATGTATTGCCAGCGTCAGCAATAGCAACTTATAGCTGGCATACCAATTTGGCAGACGCCAGCACTATTTGGAAAAATAGTGCTGGCATTATGAAAAATGGCGCGCCACAAACGGAAGTTGTGGCTAGTCGTTTTTCCACTAGTGTGGCAGGCAAAACATATGCCCGCCACAGATAATTGTGGTAACCCGCATCAAAATAAATTCTAAATAGCCTGAAGTCTGTTGTGGCAGATGCTGTTAGGTCCAAAAAATCCTAAGAAAATCATATGTACTAAACTTAGAGTGAGCTCAAATTTGAAGGGGGTCCAAAAATTCCTAAGGAAATCATATTTACTAAACCTAGAATAGCTTGTTTGTCTGCTACTTCATGGGAGAGTGTTCGATTTGCACACAACGTGCATCAAGTTTTTGCCGTAACGATCTCAAATTTTTAACACACCCTACATGTGCCCAATGAAGACACCATGCTAAATTTCATTCCTTTCCGAGCTCATTTCCACGCTCACAGCTTTTTGCCCTTTTCAGTTGTCAGAAAGTCAATTAATGCCGTGAAAATAGAAAACCAACTCAAAAAGTGGCAAATATTGAGCATGGGGCTTCCAATAGTGTATATTACTCATGGAAAAACTTTGAAGTTGAAATGATTTTAAAAAAGTGTGTGTAAGGCGGCGGTTTTTGTTTGAAACCCTTACACTTGGTGGGAAAGTGTCCAGTTTGTACACGACGTGCATCAAATTTTTGACGTAATGATCTCAAATTTTAACCACAGCCTATAGGTGTACAATGAAGACAGCATGCAAAGTTTCATCCCTTTCCGAGCTTGTTTGCATGCTCAATGTTTTTGCTCTTTTTAGTTACCGAAAAATCAATTAATGCTACAAAAAATAGCAAACCAACTCAACAAGTGGAAAATTTTGAGCAAGTGGCTTCCAATAGTGTCTATTACTCATGGAAAAAGTTTGAAGTTTGAAGGATTCAGAAAAATGAATTGTGTGTATAGAGAAGCGGTTTTTGTTCGAAACCCTTATGATCGGTGGGAGAGTGTCCGGTTTGTACACAATATGCATCAAGTTTTTGCCGGAACGATCTCAACTTTTTACCACACCCTATAGGTGTCCAATGAAGAAACCATGCAAAGTTTCATCCCTTCTGAGCTCGTTTGCACGCCCAAAGCATTTTGCCCCTTTTAGTTGCCGAAAAGTCAATTAATGCTGGAGAAATAGCAAACCAACTCAAAAAGTGGCAAATTTTGAGCATTGGCCTTCTAGTAGTATCTATTACTCATGGAAAAAGTTTGAAGTTGAAACACTATTAAAAAAATCCGATACAGCGATTTATCGTCCGATTTATCGCTATTCAGGGGTGACCGATAAGATTATGCCTTTTTCACCGTTTATCGATTGGGCCGATTTATCTCTCTGCCAAGCGATTTATCGGGAACCTACCGATAAATCAGGCCTATTCTAGCACTATGTTTGCAAAAACTATGTTTATTTTTGTTTAGTGGACCTTGTTATGCAATATGTACTATTGTCCTATTTTTGTTTGTCATTATACGAGGATTCAAAGGATTGGAATCATGGTAACACTTCTGTCCAATATTTTTTTGGTGTTGAATATAGCATTTTAGTGTTGAGAACCTGGGATTTGCAAAAAATGGCCGACTAATAGTCGACCGATAAAATCGATTAATTGGCCGATTTTTGATTAATCTCTAATCCCCAGTTGACCGAGATGCTAATGATAAGCGATATCCTCAACATTGAGTTGAAATGATTTTTAAAAATTGAGTTGCGTGTCTAAGGTGGCGGTTTTCATTCGAAACCCTTACAGTTGGTGGGAGAGTGTCTGGTTTGTACATGACGTGCATCAAGTTTTTGCCGTAACGATCTCAAACTTTTAGCACAGCCTATAGGTGTCCAATGAAGACACCATGCAAAGGTTCATCAATTTTCAAGCTCGTTTGCATGCTCAAAGATTTTTGCCCTTTTCAGTTGTTGGAAAGTCAATTAATATAGCGAAAATAGCAAACTAACTCAAAAAGTGGCAAATTTTCAACATGGGGCTCTAGATGATGTGTACTAATCATAAAAAAGGTTTGAGGTTAAAATGACTTAACAATTTTACATAGAATGGCATCCAGGAGGTTCGATGAAGTAGTGTCTTAGCAGTGGCGGGCATTAGGCCGCGCCCGCCACCGCTTTACCCCTGTCAGGTGGCGGGTGATTCCCATCACTCCCATTAGCCATGACGTGGGCGGTTCAATTTTCGCCCTAAAACTGCTTCGCACCGAAAAATACCCCACCCACCCCTCCCCCTGCTCACGCCCCCCTAAATCGCGCCCCTCCTCGTTGCTGCGGGCATGGCTTCCTCCTCCAGCACCAGAGGCATCTCGCCGCCGCTGCCTTCGAACACCAAGCACGCCACTGATATATCCTTTTTGTAGACCCGGTATTGGAACTAAAAAGAGTATCCCGCACCTATTTCCCCAGAGGTGACTCTAGGTTATCGAACCCATGAGAGAAAGATTCCCTTGAAGTGATGGTCTCTAGCAACCTTTTGCTAAAGTGCCAAATCCAGATTTTGACCGGATCAGCAAGCAAATAGTGATCCAAACACTTATAATAAAAAGAAGGTACGAGGATGAGGTCTTAATGCTTACAACCATGTATTGGTGTTTGGATAAAAAATGATATTAGTCATGCTTGGGAAGCCACCCATCAAGAGGTGCTTGCTTCGTTCGCAATGGGGGGGTGTCCAAATTACATCTTGACCGGCACGAGTCCTGCATCAAGATCGGTTGTCCTACCTAAGGCCCTATTCATCCCGCGGGGTTGCCCTGATAATTAAGATAGAAATGTCAGAAAAAATCTTTGGCCGTTTAATGACTACACCTCATGTATCCCCAAGGATATGATCCATGTTACCCTACTGAACCTTACTGTCACCGGTGTTCGGTATAACACTTCACGATCCCCTTGCTCCTAGCATTACCAGTGCTCGATCTCCATTATCTTGGGTACTTGCAGGGATGAAGATCGCGGACAAGACAAGAGAAACTTCATGATGCAATTTTATTTTACACACACAAGGTGTTGTGTCAAAGGATTCCATTGATACCTTCACCAAATACCTGGGCTGCAAGGCTCATGCCTCACCCCAGAACCTACCGAACTAGTCACACATGGAGATCAGATTGCAAGAAGAAATCATTGGAAAACACATCTTGAGATTGATTGATTGCAATATGTCTTACAATAGATGCCTTGTGCGATGCATGATTACAAGTATGATCTAGATGAGAGAGTACTATGGTGGCGGAGATGGCTATGGAGGTGAAAATGGTGGCTAGGGTTTGTGGATGAAGATGATGAATGGGTGGTGGCTATGATCGATGCTCCTCTCCTCCTCGACAATGTTTTGTCGACATTTTGACAGGGTTCCCTTTATAAAAGTTGTTCAGGTGGATGAGCTGCCTCGATTTCCATGCCAAAGGACCGCTCATGCGAGTGCTCGCAGTTGCATGGAACGACGTATTTTGCTCTGGAGTCCTTCTGATGCCTCCTGATGATTTGTTTCTTCTCCAGTTTCCTTCCTTTACTTTCTCCCACGTGATATCTTCCATTTTTAGCACATTTCCCGTGGAAAAAATAGTGGAATCCTTTGCATTAATCAGTCATTCATGGCAATATCGGAGTGAATATCTCTCTTTTAGTGAAATATCTCGGCTTAAACAAGGTTCAAATGTGTGCAAAAATATCACTCATAAACTCCGCCATGCTTAAACTTAATCGTCCTCGGGCAACATAGAGAGAAATCCGAATCATAAGGAATTTAGTTGTTTAAACCGAAATAATGAGAAGGTTTTAGTTCGCTTACGTTCGGTATGCCTAGATAGCCCTCCGCTTCTTAACCTAAAAACTTATCATAGATATAGCAGTGGCATGGTTATAGTGCAAGTGTTAGTGAAGTAAAGATAATCATAGATATAGCGGTGGCATGGTTGCAAAAAATGGTCAATTAATAGTCAACTATAAAAGTTTTTACTGAGCATCAGCAATGCATATGGCTGAAAGATGTATACACGAGCATTGACTGATGGGTCTCTCTCTCTCACACACACACAAGTGGGACCCGTTGAATTATTTCTTCGCTCGTGAAAGCTTTTAATTAGGTTTCATTGTTTTCTACCTTTTTTCTTAAGTTATAATTTGAGCTCATTGACTTCAAAAAGTTGTACACAAGCCTTGTTTGGGCCTTTTCAGACGTCGTTGAATGTGGGATGAGTAGCTATGTAAAGTTGTATTGTACTATACACGCATTTTTCGTTGAACATCAGCAATGCAACTGGGCCGAAAGTTGTACACAAGATCCTAAGATAAGCGCAGCCTAGCCTATGTTTCTTTTAATAAAATGCACAGCTCAATTCATTTTTATATAATAAGATTACCAAGCCCAACTTAAGTTTTATCAATAATATTCCTATCTCAATATTAATTTTTTATACGAAACGCTCAGTCCAGACCATCATTACTTTTTCACCCATCCCAGAAAATGGGTCCATTTCTACTAAAATCAAATGGGTTGTAAATTAACAGAAATAATAAATGGGTTGCATGTCTGCAATATTATTTTTTTCACCCAGCCTAGTAAATAGGTGTATTCGGATAAATAATCAAATGCACTGTAAATTATCATAAATAGTAAATCGGCTATTATTATTTTTACCCAGCCCAAGAAATAAATTATTTTTTGAGTCAAAGCACAGGAAATAGATGTATTGGCAAACAAAATGAAATGGGTTGCATGTCCGCCATAGCTTTCGAAGCTGACTTTGTTGGCCCACTAGGACGAAGCCTGCGCAAGGTGTTGTCCATTTAGTGAACAAAACAATTTAATGGTCAAAAACAAAAAGTCAAAAAAATATTCTAACATCCGTAGTTGTTGGGTTGACATCCAGCGGCGATCCTGCTTCTTCATCTTGATCTAGTTGCTCTTGCTCCAGTCGCCAAACCATCGCCGGCTGGAGCGCCTGCATCTGCCTCCTGTGGGCGGCTATGTTGTCGCGCAGGCCTCGTCGCCCCACCCTACTCCCAGTGGTGGCCAAGTCATATCTGTACTCACCCAAACCTTCTGTTATCCTCCGGCGACGGCAGTCTCACCTCGCAGCCGAACCAGTCCCTCGTACTCCCCTCTTACAGGGACTCCAGTGCCCCTTCTTCCACGACTCCAGATCATTCCCATCTTAGGCCTCGCAGTCTTCCACCGCCGTGGTCTGCTCGATGATGCGTGGTCAACAACGAGAGCCAATGTGGAGTACGTGGAGAGGCTGACAGCTGGGAACCACTAGCTACATCTTCGCACGCAAGCTAGTGCCTCCTTATTATGTGGGAAGAAACGATTGCTCCCCTGAAAGGTTGGACCCACCCGCTACAATCTTCGCACGCAAGGAAGTTCCTTCTTATTACGCGAAAAAATCCTCCCCATGACAGTTGGGACCCACGAGCTACATCGCACGGAAGGAAGTGCCTCCTTATTACGCACAAGAAAAGTGATTCCTCCCCCTTCTAGCTCGGACCCACCTGATTCGGAGGCTAACTTGTGGGCCTACTAAGTTGACACGTACGCAGGGCTTTGTTAACTTAATCAACAAATGATTCTTCATATCTCTGATCTTCTTGCTCCAGCCGCCGAAACCAGCGCCGGCGGGACCGACTGCTCCTGCCTCCCATGGTCGGTTGTGCTACTACCGCTGGCCATGCCATCCCTCTACTCACGCACACCTCCTGTTAATCTCCGGCGATGGCAGCCTCACACCGTAGCTGAAGCAGTCAACCCTCATACTCCCCTCCACATGGGCATCCACTGTCGCGTCTTCCCCGGCTCCGTGTCGTTCCCTTCCTAGGCCTCGCCGTCGTCCACCGCCTTGGTGCACTCGGCGCGGTGTTTTCAACATGGTCAACGAATGACAGCCATCGGAAGACGACTATACGCGGTGACGGACAGCTGGACCCACCAGCTACATCTTCAGACGCAAGGAAGTGCCTCCATATTAGGCACGAAAAAATGATTCCTCCCCCTGACAGCTGGGACCCACCAGCTATATCTTCGCATGCAAGGAAGTGCCTCCTTATCCTCCCTGACAGCTGGGACCCATCCGGTCGAAGCATACGTAGCATTGTATCTGTTTGGTCGCGAACGTGTATGTAAATAATGGTCGATCGATCTCTCTGAAACGATGAACCATGGCCGAGCAAGCAGTGGCATGTGTCACAGTAAAGCCTCCGATGTAGCAGTTCAGACAGTCCCGTCTAAACCGTGTACACGTACCTACAGCCATAGGGAAAAAATACGGCCACATACGTACATACGGGCGGGGTCTCGAACGCGTTCTCTCGCATACGTACGACCAGCTGATAAACCCCAAGTGCAGGGAATCATCGTAGCAATTTCCAAAGGTGGAAGTGATAAGTATGGAGTGTCGAACCCACAAGGAGCTAAAGGTAAGATCAATATTCTCTCAAGCCCTATCTGCCACTGATACGACTCTACGTACACTGAACGTTTGCTTCCAACTAGAAATGAGAAATAAAACTACGTTGTGGGTATGAAGAGGATAACTTTGCATGGTATCGGAGAGCTAAAATATAAAAGCAAGTGATGTTATCATAAAGTTAAAATATATTACTAAATATTATAAATAGCGAGTGTGGAATAATGATGGATCGTTGTGCGGAATTCTCCAAGGCTATTGTTAACAAGATCGGTAGTCGTCATTGCAATTTCATATGAGGGAGAGGCATAACCTAACATACTTTCTCTACTTGGATCATATGCACTTATGATTGGAACTCTAGCAAGCATCCGCAACTACTAAAGATCATTAAGGTAAAACCCAACCATAGCATTAAAGCATCAAGTCCTCTTTATTCCCATACGCAACAACCCCCTAACTCGGGTTTGTGATTCAGTCACTCACCAACCCACTATAAGCGAATCATGAACGTATTGCAACACCCTACAGCGGGAATCCCTCATGCTTGCGCGGCACGGAGGGCACCATAGGACAGCACCAAAATAAAACATACAACTCATACCAATCTAGATCATCAATCAACCCAAAGACAAAGGACATCTACTCAAAACATCATAGGATGGCAACACATCATTGGATCATAATATGTGGCATAAAGCACCATGTTCAAGTAGGGATTACAGCGGGGTGCGGGAGAGTGGACCGCATAAAAGAGATGAGGATGGTGATGGTGATGTTGATGAAGACGATCACCGCGGCGATGATTCCCCTCTCGATGGCACTCCGGTGCCACCAAGAGAGAGGAGGAGAGGTTCTCCCCCTTGTGCTTCCTCCTCCATGGCCTCCCCCTAGATGGGGAGAGGTTCTCCCTCTGGTCCTTGGCCTTCATGGCGATGATGGCCTCTCCGGGATCCTCCTCCATGGCCACCGGTGATGATGGTCCCCTCCGGCAGGGTGCCAGAGAGGGCCTAGATTGATTTCTCATGGCTATAGAGGCTTGCGGCGGCGGAACTTCCGATCTAGGTTTCTTTCTGGAAGTTTGGGTATATATGAGAGGTGTTGGCGTCGAGAACAAGTCAGGGGGGTCTCCGGGCTGTCCACGAGGCAGGGGGCACACCCCGGGGGGTGGGCGCGCCCCCCACCCTCGTGGGCCGCCCAGGACTCTTCTCGCCCAACTCTTTGACTCCTTGGCCTTCTTCTGTTCCAAAAAATAAGCTCCGTCAAGTTTCAGGTCAATTGGACTCCATTTGGTTTTCCTTTTCTGCGATACTCTAAAACAAGGAGAAAACAGAAACTAGCACTGGGCTCTAGGTTAATAGGTTAGTCCCAAAAATCATATAAAATAGCATATAAATGCATATAAAACATCCAAGGTTGATAATATAATAGCATGAAGACTTCATAAATTATAGATACATTGGAGACGTATCAACATCCCCAAGCTTAATTCCTGCTCGTCCTCGAGTAGGTAAATGATAAAAGAAATAATTTATGAAGTGTGAATGCTAGCAAGTGCACAAGTTTGATCAATGATAATTTCAATCACTTTTTCTAGCATCAATACATGTCATAACAGTAGCTCATCTCGTAAAACTTTTCATGATCAAGTAACAAGCTATTCGCATGTTAAAGTATAGATCATAATCTTTCTTGAAAACTAACAAACAGTGCTCTTAGTCATCAAACAATTGCAATTCATCTTATTTTTAGGAAGGGTCTATGTCAGAGCTTTGATTCAGCAAACTCCACATACTCAACTATCACTTAATCTTTCACAATTGCTAACACTCATGTGATATTTATGGGTTCAAAGTTTTAATCGGACACAGAGAAAGATAGGGGCTTATAGTTTCGCCTCCCAACCTTTTACCTCAAGGGTAATGTCAACAATAATAGTTCATGATAACTTATATCCAATTGGATATATATATCGGGATCTTTCCAACACAATGTGCTTGCCAAAGGATAAAATGTAAAAAGGAAAGGTGAAGAACACCATGACTCTTGCATAAGGTAGAAGATAAAAGTAAAATATAGGCCCTTTGCAGAGGGAAGCAAAGGTTGTCATGCGCTTTTAAGGTTGGATGCGCAAAATCTTAATGCAAAAGAACGTCACTTTATATTGCCACTTGTGCTATGGACCTTTATTGTGCAGTCCGTCACTTTTATATCTTCCACATCACAAGATCGTATAAAGCTTATTTTCTCCACATTAATAGATCATGAATATTTAGAGGGCAATTTTTATTGCATGCACCGATGACAACTTACTTGAAGGATCTTACTCAATCCATAGGTAGGTATGGTGGACTCTCATGGCAAAACTTGTTTTAAGGGATGTTTGGAAGCACAAGTAGTATCTCTACTTGGTGCAAAGAATTTGGCTAGCATGAGAGGGAAAGGCGAGCTCAGGATGTTGGATGATCCATGACAATATACTTTATTTCGGATATAAGAAAACATAACCCATTAAGTTGTCTTCCTTGTCCAACATCAACCTTTTATCAAGTCATATTTTAATAAGTGCTCACAATTACAAAAGATGTCCAAGATAGTATATTTATATGTGAAATCTCTCTTCCTTCAATATTCTTTCATGAATTGTTCAAGTGACCAATTCTACATTTGCTAACTTTCAATGAGTTTACTACCTATACTTAATATGTGTGAAGTCATTACTCCCCATGTTATAAGCATATGAATTCAGTTTTATGACATTCAATTCAATCACCCATTTACTCATAGGATATACGTGAAGCACATGGGTAAATGATAAACTACTCTAAAAGATATAAGTGAAGAACACTGAGTAGTCAAATAATTAACTAGCCATGGGAGGATTATTTTTCATTCAATAATTCAGATCCAATGATTTTATTCAAACAGCAAGTAAAATTGAAAATACACTCCAAGCAAAACACATATCATGTGACGAATAAAAATATAGCTCCGAGTAAGGTATACCGATAGTTTTGAAGATGAAAGAGGGGATGCCTTCCGGGGCATCCCCAAGCTTAGGCGCTTGAGTCTTACTTGAATATTACCTTGGGGTGCCTTGGGCATCCCCAAGCTTAGGGTCTTTCCACTCCTTATTCTCCTCATATTGATATCTCGCCCAAAGCTTGAAAACTTCAATCACACAAAACTTAACGGAACTTCATGAGATAGGTTAGTATGATAAAGAGCAAACCATTCACTTTGGTACTATCAAAGACAAGGATCATAGTTGTTCTCACACAATTCCTACTGTACCTTACCATTTCTACAATTTATATCGAGAAATATAAGCCATAGAAACTAGAAAACAAGCAAACTATGCAATGAAAACAGAATCTGTCAGAAACAGAACAGTTCGTAATGATCTGAACAGCAACCATACTTCTGCTACTCCAAAAATTATGAAATAAATTGGTGGGCCTGGGGACTTTGTCAATTAATCTTTTGCAAAAAGAATCAACTTAAAATCACTCTTCTGTAAAAAAAATGGCAGCTAATCTCGTGAGCGCAAAGTTTCTGTTTTTTACAGCAAGATCACATTAACTTTCACCCAAGTCTTCCCAAAGTTCTTACTTGGCACTTTATTCAAACAAAAGCTATAAAACATGATTACTACAGTAGCATAATCATGTAGACACACAAAAACAGTAAGGGTAAATATTGGGTTGTCTCCCAACAAGCGCTTTTCTTTAATGCCTTTTAGCTAAGCATGATGATTTCAATGATGCTCACATAAAAGATAGGAATTGAAACATAAAGAGAGCATCATGAAGAATATGACTAGCATATTTAAATCTACCCACTTCCTATGCCTAGGGATTTTGTGAGCACATAATTTATAGTAACAAGAATCAACTAGCATAGGAAGGCAAAACAAGTATAACTTCAAAACTTTAAGCACATAGAGAGGAAACTTGATATTATTGCAACTCCTATAAGCATATATTCCTCCCTCATAATAGTTTTCAGTAGCATCATGAATGAATTCAACACTATACCATCACATAAGGCATTCTTTTCATGATCTACATGCATAGAAATTTTTCTACTCTCCACATAAGCAAAATTCTTCTCATTCGGAATAGTGGGAACACTAATTCCTAAAGTTGACACTCTTCCAAACCCACTTTAGATGATAGTATTATTCATACTCCAAAAGATATAAGTGAAGTTCATGGAGCATTACTTAATTAATATAGACTAACCAATATCCAAGCTCAAAATGTATAAGTGAAGCACACGAAGCATTCTATAAAACCATACTCAAAAGATTTAAATGAAGCACAAAGAGCAATTCTATAAGATCATACTTAAAAGATATAAGTGAAGCACATGAAGTATTCTATAAATTTATGAAGGGACATCCCATACTAGCATGGTTCTTAAAGAAAAAGAAAAACACAAAGGACACAAATCATGTGAACAAAACAAAAACCAAGGTATACCAATAATTGTTGAAGAAGAAAGATGGGATGCCAACCGGGGCATCCGCAAGCTTAGATGCTTGAGTATCCTTGGAATATTTACTTGGGGTGCCTTGGGCGTCCCCAAGCTTGAACTCTTGCCTCTCTTTATTCTTCTCACATCGGTAACTCCTCGTTCTTCAAACACTTCATCCACACAAAACTTTAACAAAAACTTTGTGAGATCCGTTAGTGTAATAAAGCAAACTACACTTTAAGGTACTGTAATGAACTCATTCTTTATTTATATTGGTGTTAAACCTACTGTATTCCAACTTCTCTATGGTTCATAAACTCCATTACTAGCCATAGATTCATCAAAATAAGCAAACAACACACGAAGAAAAGAATCTGTCAAAAACAGGACAGTTTGTAGTAATCTGGAAGTTTAGTAAACTTCTGTAAGTCCTAAAATTATGAAATAAATTTGACAATTGAAAATTTTGTACAGAAGTAATGTGAAAAACGTTTCAGACCCATTTGACCTTCCAGTAAAAAAATGTAAATTCACGCACTACAGCCAAAGTTTCTGTTTTTGTTCTGCACATAGTAAACAAGCAATCTAATCATCCTAAAACCAAAGCTTGGCACATTATTTTTATAATACAATGGATATACACAAGGGGATAATTATTTAAAAAGAAACTTCCATGAAAAATTCTACATTGTTTCCGTGAGCATGAACACAAGTGCTCAAGGTCGACCCTCACTTCTTCAATGCATAACTTTCCAATCACTTCTCTTTTTGAAAAACTTTTTAGGCATGAGAGGCAAATAAAAAAATTTGTATTTTTATTCTTTAAAAAAATTGTATGTTTCACCCAAAACTAAACAGAAACAAAAAGGAAAAACAAAATCTGCTTAGTGGAGAAAGCAAACAAGCACACACGAGAATATCAACCCCACGCTATTGCTCCCCGGCAACGGCGCCAGAAAAGAGCTTGATAATCCCCAAGTGCAGGGAATCATCGTAGCAATTTCCAAAGGTGGAAGTGATAAGTATGGAGTGTCGAACCCACAAGGAGCTAAAGGTAAGATCAATATTCTCTCAAGCCCTATCTGCCACTGATACGACTCTACGTACACTGAACGTTTGCTTCCAACTAGAAACGAGAAATAAAACTACGTTGTGGGTATGAAGAGGATAACTTTGCATGGTATCGGAGAGCTAAAATATAAAAGTAGGTGCTGTTATCATAAAGTTAAAATATATTACTAAATATTATAAATAGCGAGTGTGGAATAATGATGGATCGTTGTGCGGAATTGTCCTAGGCAATTGTTAACAAGACCGGTAGTCGTCATTGCAATTTCATATGAGGGAGAGGCATAACCTAACATACTCTCTCTACTTGGATCATATGCACTTATGATTGGAACTCTAGCAAGCATCCGCAACTACTAAAGATCATTAAGGTAAAACCCAACCATAGCATTAAAGCATCAAGTCCTCTTTATTCCCATACGCAACAACCCCCTTACTCGGGTTTGTGTTTCAGTCAGTCCCCAACCCACTATAAGCGAATCATGAACGTATTGCAACACCCTACAGCGGGAATCCCTCACGCTTGCGCGACACGGAGGGCACCATAGGACAGCACCAAAATAAAACATACAACTCATACCAATCTAGATCATCAATCAACCCAAAGACAAAGGATATCTACTCAAAACATCATAGGATGGCAACACATCATTGGATCATAATATGTGGCATAAAGCACCATGTTCAAGTTGGGATTACAGCGGGTTGCGGGAGAGTGGACCGCGTAAAAGAGATGAGGATGGTGATGGTGATGTTGATGGAGACGATCACCGCGGCGATGATTCCCCTCTCGATGGCACTCCGGTGCCACCAAGACAGAGGAGGAGAGGTTCTCCCCTTGTGCTTCCTCCTCCATGGCCTCCCCCTGGATGGGGAGAGGTTCTCCCTCTGGTCCTTGGCCTTCATGGCGATGATGGCCTCTCCGGGATCCTCCTCCATGGCCACCGGTGATGATGGCCCCCTCCGGCAGGGTGCCAGAGAGGGCCTAGATTGATTTCTCGTGGCTACAGAGGCTTGCGGCGACGAAACTTCCGATCTAGGTTTCTTTCTGGAAGTTTGGGTATATATGAGAGGTGTTGGCGTCGAGAACAAGTCAGTGGGGTCTCCGGGCTGTCCACGAGGCAGGGAGGCACGCCCAGGGGGGTGGGCGCGCCCCCACCCTCGTGGCAGCCCGGGACACTTCTGGCCCAACTCTTTGACACCTTGGCCTTCTTCTGGTCCAAAAATAAGCTCCGTCAAGTTTCAGGTCAATTGGACTCCGTTTGGTTTTCCTTTTCTGTGATACTCTAAAACAAGGAGAAAACAGAAACTGGCACTGGGCTCTAGGTTAATAGGTTAGTCCCAAAAATCATATAAAATAGCATATAAATGCATATAAAACATCCAAGGTTGATAATATAATAGCATGAAGACTTCATAAATTATAGATACGTTGGAGACATATCAGCATCCCCAAGCTTAATTCCTGTTCGTCCTCAAGTAGGTAAATGATAAAAGAAATAATTTATGAAGTGTGAATGCTAGCAAGTGCACAAGTTTGATCAATGATAATTTCAATCACTTTTTCTAGCATCAATACATGTCATAACAGTAGCTCATCTCGTAAAACTTTTCATGATCAAGTAACAAGCTATTCGCATGTTAAAGTATAGATCATAAACTTTCTTGAAAACTAACAAACAGTGCTCTTAGTCATCAAACAATTGCAATTCATCTTATTTTCAGGAAGGGTCTATGTCAGAGCTTTGATTCAGCAAACTCCACATACTCAACTATCACTTAATCTTTCACAATTGCTAACACTCATGTGATATTTATGGGTTCAAAGTTTTAATCGGACACGGAGAAAGATAGGGGCTTATAGTTTCGCCTCCCAACCTTTTACCTCAAGGGTAATGTCAACAATAACAGTTCATGATAATTTATATCCAATTGGATATATATATCGGGATCTTTCCAACACAATGTGCTTGCCAAAGGATAAAATGTAAAAAGGAAAGATGAAGAACACCATGACTCTTGCATAAGGTAGAAGATAAAAGTAAAAGATAGGCCCTTCGCAGAGGGAAGCAGAGGTTGTCATGCGCTTTTAAGGCTGGATGCACAAAATCTTAATGCAAAAGAACGTCACTTTATATTGCCACTTGTGATATGGACCTTTATTATGCAGTCTGTCGCTTTTATTTCTTCCACATCACAAGATCGTATAAAGCTTATTTTCTCCACATTAATAGATCATACATATTTAGAGGGCAATTTTTATTGCATGCAGCGATGACAACTTATTTGAAGGATCTTACTCAATCCATAGGTAGGTATGGTGGACTCTCATTGCAAAACTTGTTTTAAGGGATGTTTGGAAGCACAAGTAGTATCTCTACTTGGTGCAAAGAATTTGGCTAGCATGAGAGGGAAAGGCAAGCTCAGCATGTTGGATGATCCATGACAATATACTTTATTTCGGATATAAGAAAACATAACCCATTAAGTTTTCTTCCTTGTCCAACATCAACCTTTTATCAAGTCATATTTTAATGAGTGCTCACAATTACAAAAGATGTCCAAGATAGTATATTTATATGTGAAATCTCTCTTCCTTCAATATTCTTTCATGAATTGTTCAAGTGACCAATTCTACGTTTGCTAACTTTCAATGAGTTTACTACCTATACTTATTATGTGTGAAGTCATTACTCCCCATGTTATAAGCATATGAATTCGGTTTTATGACATTCAATTCAATCACCCATTTACTAATAGGATATTCGTGAAGCACATGGGTAAATGACAAACTACTCTAAAAGATATAAGTGAAGAACACTGAGTAGTCAAATAATTAACTAGCCATGGGAGGATTATTTTCATTCAATAATTCAGATCCAATGATTTTATTGAAACAGCAAGTAAAATTGAAAATACGCTCCAAGCAAAACACATATCATGTGACGAATAAAAATATAGCTCCGAGTAAGGTATACCGATAGTTTTGAAGACGAAAGAGGGGATGCCTTCCGGGGCATCCCCAAGCTTAGGTGCTTGAGTATTCCTTGAATATTACCCTGGGGTGCCTTGGGCATCCCCAAGCTTAGGTTCTTTCCACTCCTTATTCTCCCCATATCGATATCTCTCCCAAAGCTTGAAAACTTCAATCACACAAAACTTAACGGAACTTCGTGAGATAGGTTAGTATGATAAAGAGCAAACCATTCACTTTAGTAGTGTCAAAGACAAGGTTCATAGTTGTTCTCACACAATTCCTACTGTACTTTATCATTTCTACAATTTATATGGAGAAATATAAGCCATAGAAACTATAAAACAAGCAAACTATGCAATGAAAACAGAATCTGTCAGAAACAGAACAGTCTGTAATGATCTGAACAGCAACCATACTTCTGCTACTCCAAAAATTATGAAATAAATTGGTGGACGTGGGGAATTTGTCAATTAATCGTTTGCAAAAAGAATCAACTTAAAATCGCTGTTCTGTAAAAAAAATGGCAGCTAATCTCGTGAGTGCAAAGTTTCTGTTTTTTACAGCAAGATCACATTAACTTTCACCCAAGTCTTCCCAAAGTTCTTACTTGGCACTTTATTCAAACAAAAGCTATAAAAAATGATTACTACAGTAGCATAATCATGTAGACACACAAAAACAGTAAGGGTAAATATTGGGTTGTCTCCCAACAAGCGCTTTTCTTTAATGCCTTTTAGCTAAGCATGATGATTTCAATGATGCTCACATAAAAGATAGGAATTGAAACATAAAGAGAGCATCATGAAGAATATGACTAGCATATTTAAATCTAACCCACTTCCTATGCCTAGAGATTTTGTGAGCACATAATTTATAGTAACAAGAATCAACTAGCATAGGAAGGCAAAACAAGTATAACTTCAAAACTTTAAGCACATAGAGAGGAAACTTGATATTATTGCAACTCCTATAAGCATATATTACTCCCTCATAATAGTTTTCAGTAGCATCATGAATGAATTCAACACTATACCCATCACATAAGGCATTCTTTTCATGATCTACATGCATATAAATTTTTCTACTCTCCACATAAGCAAAATTCTTCTCATTCGGAATAGTGGGAACACTAATTCCTAAAGTTGACACTCTTCCAAACCCACTTTAGATGATAGTATTATTCATACTCCAAAAGATATAAGTGAAGTTCATGGAGCATTCTTTAATTAATATATACTAACCAATATCCAAGCTCAAAATGTATAAGTGAAGCACACGAAGCATTCTATAAAACCATACTCAAAAGATTTAAGTGAAGCACAAAGAGCAATTCTATAAGATCATACTTAAAAGATATAAGTGAAGCACATGAAGTGTTCTATAAATTTATGAAGGGACATATCATACTAGCATGGTTCTTAAAGAAAAAGAAAAACACAAAGGACACAAATCATGTGAACAAAACAAAAACCGAGGTATACCAATAATTGTTGAAGAAGAAAGATGGGATGCCAACCGGGGCATCCCCAAGCTTATATGCTTGAGTATCCTTGGAATATTTACTTGGGGTGCCTTGGGCATCCCCAAGCTTGAACTCTTGCCTCTCTTTATTCTTCTCACATCGGTAACTCCTCGTTCTTCGAACACTTCATCCACACAAAACTTTAACAAAAACTTTGTGAGATCCGTTAGTGTAATAAAGCAAACTACCACTTTAAGGTACTGTAATGAACTCATTCTTTATTTATAATTGTCTTAAACCTACTGTATTCCAACTTCTCTATGGTTCATAAACTCCATTACTAGCCATAGATTCATCAAAATAAGCAAACAACACACAAAGAACAGAATCTGTCAAAAACAGGACAGTCTGTAGTAATCTGGAAGTTTAGTAAACTTCTGTAAGTCCTAAAATTATGAAATAAATTTGACAATTTGAAAATTTTGTACAGAAGTAATGTGCAAAAAGTTTCAGACCCATTTGACCTTCCAGTAAAAAAATGTAAATTCATGCACTACAGCCAAAGTTTCTCTTTTTGTTCTGCACATAGTAAATTAACAATCTAATCATCCTAAAACCAAAGCTTGGCTCATTATTTTTATAATACACAAGGGCATAATTATTTACAGAGAAACTTCCATGAAAAATTCTACATTGTTTCCGTGAGCATGAACACAAGTGCTCAAGGTCGACTCTCACTTCTTCAATGCATAACTTTCCAATCACTTCTCTTTTTGAAAAACTTTTTAGGCATGAGAGGCAAATAAAAAAATTGTATTTTTATTATTTAAGAAAATTGTATGTTTCACCCACAACTAAACAGAAACAAAAAGGAAAAACCAAATCTGCTTAGTGGAGAAAGCAAACAAGGACACACGAGAATATCAACCCCACGCTATTGCTCCCCGACAACGGCGCCAGAAAAGAGCTTGATAATCCCCAAGTGCAGGGAATCATCGTAGCAATTTCCAAAGGTGGAAGTGATAAGTATGGAGTGTCGAACCCACAAGGAGCTAAAGGTAAGATCAATATTCTCTCAAGCCCTATCTGCCACTGATACGACTCTACGTACACTGAACGTTTGCTTCCAACTAGAAACGAGAAACAAAACTACGTTGTGGGTATGAAGAGGATAACTTTGCATGGTATCGGAGAGCTAAAATATAAAAGCAGGTACTGTTATCATAAAGTTAAAATATATTACTAAATATTATAAATAGCGAGTGTGGAATAATGATGGATCGTTGTGCGGAATTGTCCTAGGCTATTGTTAACAAGACCGGTAGTCGTCATTGCAATTTCATATGAGGGAGAGGCATAACCTACCATACTTTCTCTACTTGGATCATATGCACTTATGATTGGAACTCTAGCAAGCATCCGCAACTACTAAAGTTCATTAAGGTAAAACCCAACCATAGCATTAAAGCATCAAGTCCTCTTTATTCACATACGCAACAACCCCCTTACTCGGGTTTGTGTTTCAGTCACTCCCTAACCCACTATAAGCGAATCATGAACGTATTGCAACACCCTACAGCGGGAATCCCTCACGCTTGCGCGACACGGAGGGCACCATAGGACAGCACCAAAATAAAACATACAACTCATACCAATCTAGATCATCAATCAACCCAAAGACAAAGGATATCTACTCAAAACATCATAGGATGGCAACACATCATTGGATCATAATATGTGGCATAAAGCACCATGTTCAAGTAGGGATTACAGCGGGGTGCGGGAGAGTGGACCGTGTAAAAGAGATGAGGACGGTGATGGTGATGTTGATGGAGACGATCACCGCGGCGATGATTCCCCTCTCGATGGCACTCCGGTGCCACCAAGACAGACGAGGAGAGGTTCTCTCCCTTGTGCTTCCTCCTCCATGGCCTCCCCCCTAGAGGGTAGAGGTTCTCCCTCTGGTCCTTGGCCTTCATGGCGATGATGGCCTCTCCGGGATCCTCCTCCATGGCCACCGGTGATGGCCCCCTCCGGCAGGGTGCCAGAGAGGGCCTAGATTGATTTCTCGTGGCTATAGAGGCTTGCGGCGGTGGAACTTCCGATCTAGGTTTCTTTCTGGAAGTTTGGGTATATATGAGAGGTGTTGGCGTCGAGAACAAGTCAGGGGGGTCTTCAGGCTGTCCACGAGGCAGGGAGGCGCGCCCAGGGGGGTGGGCGCGCCCCCCCTACCCTCGTGGGCAGCCCGGGACTCTTCTAGCCCAACTCTTTGACTCCTTGGCCTTCTTCTGGTCCAAAAATAAGCTCCGTCAAGTTTCAGGTCAATTGGACTCCGTTTGGTTTTCCTTTTCTGCGATACTCTAAAACAAGGAGAAAACAGAAACTGGCACTGGGCTCTAGGTTAATAGGTTAGTCCCAAAAATCATATAAAATAGCATATAAATGCATATAAAACATCCAAGGTTGATAATATAATAGCATGAAGACTTCATAAATTATAGATACGTTGGAGACGTATCACCAGCGCTCATGTAAATGGAGAGGCAACGGACGGCAGCAATAACGTCCTGTTCATCGACAGCCAACCGGCCGAGTCGGAATGGAGAAACTGTGCCGTGTTCATCGGGAGGCAACGAAATGCGTCATGTTCATCGAGAGCCAATCATCTTGGATGGAATAGCCGAAACGGAGCCTGGCGTACCGCAGACGAAGGAAACGACCTTCTGTTCGACCGCCTACGATCGAAATGGGATCCTATTCATCAGGAGGGGTCTGTGGTACCACAAAATGGAGGAAACAGACTTCTGTTCGAGCGCCTACGGTCGAAACGGGGTCATGTTGATCAGGAGGGGTCTGGCGTACCGCAAAACGGAGGAAACAGACTTCTGTTGGAGTGCCTACGGACGGAGCATGGTCCTGTTCATCGTGAGGGGTGTGGCGTACCGTAAAACGGGACTCCATGGGATACTGTTCATCCACCGTCTATACTGCCTCTCGCTCCAGCCTCCACGGGGTATTGTTCATCCACTGTCGTCCTCCAGGCTCCACCGGCTACTGTTCATAGAGCCTCCACGGGGTCCCTGTTCATCTACCCCCAACTGGCTAGGGTGTGGCGGCCTCCTCGGGGTCCTGTTCATCCAACGGCAACCACCTACTACCACGGGGTCCTGTTCATGCAACCCCCACCGGCTGGGGTGGGACGTACACGTACGTATGAGCGGGCGGCAGCAATGGGAACTATTCATCCACAGCCAACCAACCGGCTGGACTCACCGCATGTCTCAACTCATTTCTACGTATCGCGCGCGCGCCAGCAATGGGCACTGTTCATCTAGAGGCAACCCAACACACCGGCTGGCGACATCTCGATCGCACGGGGGCTCGATCGGCTTCACTAAGTAGCAAGAAGGATCGATCGGATTCAATTAGCAGCGAAGGAATCAGTCGGCTTCAGTTAGCAGCGAAAGAATCGCTCGGGTTCAGTTAGCAGCGAAGGTATGGATCGATCGGCTTCAGTACATAGTGGAATCGATCGCTCATGTTCAGTACATAGCTAGCTAGTGCAATCGCTCGGGTTTAGTAAGCGAACGCCTCGCAAGGGTTCAGTTAGCGAGAGCCTCGCGCACATGCGTGTATGAGAGAAACGCGCAAAGCACACTACATCGCTCGGTAGCGACCACCCACCGTAACCAGGAAATCTCAATATTTTCCTCGCCCTCACTTCTACTGTGATTTTGTATGTCATGAAAGGCCCAAAGAATGTCATGCAGGTGCGTCTCAGGCTGGCCCAAGGCGAAAAGCCCATTTTCTGTCATGATTTTGTCAAAGAAGTATGAGCCCACCACATCAATGATGATACATGTTTTTGTCACAATTATCGTCATAGAAGTGTCATAACCATGACAGAAAAAATTGCATAATGTCACGGATGTGTCTTTTTTGGAGTGTAACGACTTACAGTTTCCGTTCATACATTCATTCCAATTGCTCTTGTTATTACAAGATACCCCGAGATACTCTTTGATATTCCGGGAATCCATTATGCCTATTGCCTAGCAGCTCCTTCCTGCATGAATACATCTATGAAAAATTCCTCACACTTACCGGGGATTCGTTCATCCCTAGTTGGTCATGTGTTTTGCATAATTCTTAATAATGCTATCCGATCTTCCGAGAATCCTCTGCAGCCTATTGCTCTGGAAGGTCATGCCTGCCTGCATTATGGTTAATTCTATATGCCTAGCAGTATTCACTAATGTCCTTGGTCATTATCATCTTGAGTCCCTCGATTCAATATGTGTGTGATAATCCCCAAGTGCAAGGAATCATCGTAGCAATTTCCAAAGATGGAAGTGATAAGTATGGAGTGTTGAACCCACAAGGAGCTAAAGGTAAGATCAATATTCTCTCAAGTCCTATCTGCCACCGATACAACTCTACATACACCGAGCGTTTGCTTTCATCTAGAAACGAGAAATAAAACTATGTTGTGGGTATAAAGAGGATAGCTTTGCATGATATCGGAGAGCTAAAATATAAAAATAGGTGATGTTAACATAAAGTTAGAATATATTATAATATATTACAAATAGCGAGTGTGGAATAATGATGGAACGGTGTGCGGAATTGTCCTAGGCAATTGTTAACAAGATCGGTAATCATTATTGCAATTTTATATGAGGGAGAGGCATAAGCTAACATACTTTCTCTACTTATGATTGGAACTCTAGCAAGAATCAGCACCTACTAAAGATCATTAATTTAAAACCCAACCATAGCATTAAAGTATCATGTCCTCTTTGCTCCCATACGCAAACAACCCCCTTACTCGGGTTTAAGCTTCTGTCACTCTAGCAACCCACAATAAGCGAATCATGAACATATTGCAAACCGTACAGCGGGAATCCCTCATGTGTGCACGGCACGGAGGGCACCATAGGACATCACCAAAATAAAACATACAACTTAAACCAAACTAGATCATCAATCAACCTAAAAGACAAAAGAAATCTACTCAAAACATCATAGGATGGAAACACATCATTGGATCATAATATGTGGCATACAGCACCATGTTTAAGTAGGGGATTATAGCGGGGTGTGGGAGAGTGGACTGCTTAAAAGAGATGAGGAAGGTGATGAAGAAGGTGATGTTGATGAGACGATCATCGCGGTGATGGTTCCCCCGGCGGCACTCCGGCGCCACCGAGAGAGAGGGGGAGAGAGTCTCCCCCTTGTGCTTCCTCCTCCATGGCCTCCCCCTAGATGGGGAGAGGTTCTCCCTCTGTTCCTTGGCCTCCATGGTGACGATGGCCACCTCCGGCTTCCTCCTCCATGGCCTCCGGTGATGATGGCCCCCTCCGGCAGGGTGCTGGAGAGGGCCTAGATTGATTTTTTGTGGCTACAGAGGCTTGCGGCGGTGGAACTTCCGATCTAGGGTTCTTTTCAGAGATTTGGGTATTTATAAGAACTTTTGGCATCGGTCTCACGTCAAGGGGGTGCCCGAGGGGCCCACAAGCCATAGGGGTGCGCCCTACCCCCCAGGGCACGCCCTGGCGGCTTGTGGCCACCTCGATCACTTCCTGGCCCAGCTCTGGTTCTTCGGGGGTCTCTTTTGGTCAATAAAAAATCACGTTAAATTTTAAGCCCATTCCGAGAACTTTTATTTCTGCACAAAAAACGACACCACGGTAGTTCTGGTGAAAACAGCGTCAGTCTGGGTTAGTTCTAATCAAATCATACCAAAACCATATAAAATTGTTGTAAACATGGCATGAATACTTCATAAACTATAGATGCGTTGGAGACGTATCAGTGTGTGAATGCTCACAATCATCAGTTGATCCTTAGGAATTATCTTTCTGGCTCAGACGTCATTCCGGATATGAGCTGATTTTCAGCCAATCAAAATTTGACTGATTGTGCCTCTAAGTCTATTCAACTTACTCGTATTTGATCAGAGCATCTAATTCTGATACACCGATCTGGAAATCATAATTTCTTTGTATTTAAACATCAACATATTCTGATGTTTCTATAATCCGATGCCTTTGCATCCTTTCTTCCTCTGATTGAGTATCGATACTCACATCAGATCCTTTTGTGGACCGCCGATCCTTTTTTGGATTAATATCCTACCATGTCCTTCATATTCAATAACCTTGTGAGTTCTTCCCCTGATACATAATGCCTTTGATAAATTGTATCATCTGCTTTTGTCAACCATGCTCTACTATCGAGCTTGTGTATCTTACTCTTGAAGATTGTGGTATATGTTCCTAAGGTTCCCCGATAGGTTGAACCTATGCCTTCTCCAATCCGTGTGAACCCGAAAGTTTTCACGAGTCATACTCTTCTACTGTTTCGCCAGATAAAATTTCAACACTACAACTTCTTCGAAAACGAGAAATGAATGAAAGGTTATGTATTGAAGAAGTGGGAGTCGACCTTGAACCTTTGTGTTCATGCCCATGGGCATGATGTAGATCTTATCATGGAAGCTACTCGTAAAAATAATTATTCAGTTGGTATAAATTCATCGTGTATCCGTGATTTTGTCCTTTGCGATCGTGGTTCCAACCAGGTTGTTCTCCTTTGATTCCATTTCTCGCACAAGTTAAAGTGCTTGTATTTTGTAGATCAATACGCCTGTCCAACCTCTATTCTGATTTACCTTCGAGTATCGCCCCCTGTTATCTCGAGGATATTGTGCCATTGCACTATCTTATGAATTCTTGTTGGAATAATACTCTCACTGTTTTAGTCACTCCGCATGCTTTCATTGTCCATCACTCCAGAACTCTGACAAGTGACTCGAATCCACACTGTGATTCAGTACTCCTAGTACTTTGTTGTTGGGAAGTTTAATACTCCATCACGTCTTTCCTAGCCTGATCAGCTACCTCACTATCGTGCAAATTTTAACTATGCTACCTGGTCCTTCTTCCCGCTGCACATTTTTGAAAATGAGCTAAGCTTGTGCCAAACTTTCATCATCATATCGTTTTGCTTACACAATATGATGTAATCCGAGCTTGCGTCATATCCTTGGTTCCATTGACCTTTAGCTTCACCATTCCATCTGCTTTGATCATCTTACTGATCGATTACTTCTTTCATGAAACCTCTCGACAAAATGTGTCTTGATCATCATCAAAATTTTGACTTCTTCCAATAGGTCGATTGAATTCATGATGAGAAATACCATCCTTACTCTCGATGATTTGTGTTATCATCGACAACATTCTGGCCTTCCCTCCAACACAAAATTGTTCATGTTTTGTGTTGTCCTTGAGTTCCTTGCTATCCAGCTCATGTTATGTTCTACCTTGGAGTATTACCATCTTTTATGTCAAGGATATTGTGAGAATTGCTCCACCTCTTAATAATTCTTGATATAGTAATACTTCTCGCCATCTCCATTCATTTCTTGGTCCTCGTGTTGTTTCTAACCGGAATACCGACAAATGAACTATGATGTGTGAATTCAAAACTTCTAGCAGCCCTATTGCTTTGAAGTTAATGGTCGATAGCTTCATTCTAAGTCTGTTGGTTATTGAATCACCATTCTAACATTGATCGTTCTACTTAGTCCATATTTTCGGGTGCACTGTCTATCAATGTTTAATTGTGGATGTTCTCCTCGAACATACTTCATTATATACTTTGGTGTGTCCATTGCTATCACCTTGTTCACTTAATTGTGGAAATCCATGTTTATGGAAATCTCGATGAATTGTTGCTGAGCCCATCGGCCACATCCTCATCTTATCCATGGTTCATGATGAATATTTAAGCTAGTGTTGGAAACTTTTGAAAGCATTATCTTTGTGCCTAGCTCATGAAGAATATGTTTGATACAAGAAGTGTCTTCTCTAAGTTCATGTGCATTTGATGCAAGTTTCCACCGTGAATATGAGAAAGTTTGTTTCGCTTCCCCTTGAATCATCCCAAATCAAGCCACTGGTTGATTTGTTCGAGGAAAAGGAGTTCATCGTAAGAGATAATCCGGACTTACAAATGGACTTTAATATCCTCGATGATGGTTCCTAACCAGAACTCAGTTGCCTTTTCGCTGTAAGACTTCCATGTGGTCACGATTGTCTTGGGCGGTGTGCTCATGTGTGTCTTGCAATCCAGCTCATGTTTCGGAACTTGCTTCCATAGTTCATTTCCCAAGAACCTTGCAACGTCATCTCGTCAATTTGTGTTGCACCTTTTTCTTCTCAGGCATACTGAGTCTGAGGTATCGTGACACCAATAAGATCTGAATCTCATGCAGATATGATGGTTGGAACATCTTCCAAGAATTATAACATTGGTCTTTATGTAACCCAGTAAGGTGATGTCATGTCTAGAACACGTGCCCAGAGGACCTATTATTATAGTATCTTCTTTACCAAGGTTAGCCATTCTTCCATGAGAAAATTGTATGACTTCTTTTATAAGTAGTTCCTGGTGGATCCTTTGTGTATCCAAAGTCTAATCTTTACGTGATGACCATGTCAATGCTATCCCGAAGCATGTCTGTGGTACTCCGATCATCAGCAAGAACATTGGAAGCGCAATGCAAAATGTTTCTTGATCGATGATCCAAACAGCGTTGTATGGGTAACATCATGAATTCCCTCACCCCTTTACCTAATTGGTTATCTACTTGCTATCCCGCCATGGATGGGAAGGAAATACTCATAATACTTGTGTTTAAACACATTTTCCTTTCCATTGGCCCGTGTAAATCTGATAATCACATTTTTTTCCTTTCCATTGTTTTGTTTAACCTTTCTTGTGATTTATATATCTCCCAGCTTATGTAGACACCTTGGTGTACAACTTTGTCAATAAGACCCTGTTACTATTGTTGATGACATTCCGGAAACACCGGTGGGCAAGAACTTTGCCTATTGGTCAGCCTCGTTTCAATGAGAGGGAAAATGGTTCTCTTCGTTCCCCGCCCTTGGTACCGACGTTGTTGTCGACATAGCTGACAAGCTATCCTCTGACATGCCATGCTATCATCATCATGCAAGATGTCACCATTCTTCCTACTTTTAATCCACACTAACCACAGTTCCACGGGATTGAAACCTGACTCCCCTGTGCATCCCTGTTTCTAAAGTTATTCCACCTGCTTGGCTTCGTATGAGATTCACGAACCACCTTCCTAGAGATCTATTCTGGTATCAGATGCAATATTATTCCCGGTTGCTCTGAGCCCTCTTCACACTCTAGTTTAGGCATCGAATGACTGCCCCCTCCCTCCCGCTTGAAACTTCTTATTATACCTTCTTACTTCGCTCTCAATGTTTTCTTAAGTTCAATCGAGAGATACTTTCTGCCACATTCCCTGAGCTATCTACCAGATAATCAACCTTGTAAGGTTCGTTCTTTCGAAGTTACCCCTTGCCCTATTCGTAAGTACGATGGGGTTCCTGGAGAAAGGATGACGACTTCAACATGATGACCTGAAGTAGAGTATTGAAGACAACAACAAAAAGGACCAACCTCTTCGGGAAGAGCAACCAAGACCGAGAAGATTCGTTAGAATTTCGTAACCAGAACTTCCCCCCTTATTCTACCTCTTAATTCTCGGGACGAGAATTTGTTTTAGAGGAGGAGAGTTGTAACACCCCCATGTATTAAGCTACAGTAATCCATCTTGGTTATGCTATGACACTGTGATTTGCAATGCCTAATCACTTGGGTTCAAATCTCATTTCAAATTCCACCTCTGAAATCAATTCAAATTTAAAGTGAGAAATTAAGTTCACAAACATGGTGGGAAAATAGTTCACCATTTAGCAAATATACCAAAACAAATTATGGTTGAGGAAACCAACATCACTTGTTTGCTAAAATGAGCCCTAGCTTTTAAAACAGTGCCAAAACAATATTTTAAGTGCTTTTCTAAAATATGAAAAATCCAAACTATTTTAAATAGTTCCCATACTTTTTGTGGCATTGTCTAAATTTGCAATGTAATCTATGGACCAAGTTCCATATTTTACAAAACCTATTTGCTATTAAAAATAAAAGCAAAACAGAAACAAATAAAAGAAAACAGAAAAGGAAATAAAAGAAAAGAAAAGGCAAAACTGGCACTGTGCCACGGCCCAGCCGCGGCAACAGTGCCAGGTCGGCCCATCTAGCCATCATCCCCCTTCCTCTTGTTCACATGGGGGATCGTGGCAGAGATCCCCCTACCATGGCCGGGGCATGTCGCCGTGGCGGCCATCCTCGCCTCCCCGACGGTTATTAGACCCCCCCCGGACGCCCTCGCCTCTTCCCCCGAAACCCTAGCGCACCCGCTCCCCTTCCCCTCGCCTCTCCCCCTCGTCTCCCTCAAAACCGAGTGCCACCATGGGCGAGCTCCACTGAAACTCGCGGCCACCGCCATCCCCGCGCCTGGCCAACGCGTACACGGGCTCCGCCGAGCTCCTCTACGCCCCCTGGAGCCACTCATTAGAGCCAGGAGACACCGCGTCGACCACTACGTTGTCGTCTTCCTCCTCGGGCACCGCCGCCCTCACCATCGATTCTGTTAGTCCCAGGCCCTCCCCGAGCTAGCTTTGCACCACTACCAGCTCACTGTGAGCTCCCGCTCCCCCCTCTCCGTTTATTCACGCGCTTCCCGTAGCCGCCACTGCCACCGTCATTGAAGCCCACCGCCACCCGCTCCGTCGCCGCCGTAGCTAGGGCCGTCGTCGCCCGCGTCCCAGCACGCCGGAGTGCTCCTAGCGCTGCTAGGAGGCCGCCGAACCCTCCAGCTCCTCTCCCCGCGCCCCCAGCCTCCATTTCCATGTTCGCCTGAACGCCGCCGCCGCATCTGCTCAACACCGCTGCCGTTTCCGGCAGCCCCCGCTCCGGCCGACAGCACTACTTGATGCGGGACCCTCTCCCCGTTCGAACGTGACCCCTCGCGCTCGATTTGGTGGCCTCTAGCCAAATCCCGCAGCCTCCCGTGCGTCGCCGCCGTGTTTGTGGACGGCAGTGACGAACCACCGGCCGCTGCTGACATGGCTGGCCTAGGGTCCACCCCTGGGTCACTGCCAGTGGGTCCCAAGGGCTCATTTGGCCATGTTGACCTGGTCAATTGTGCTGCCCGGGCTGGGTCTAGTCACTGACGTGCAGGCCCCACCGCCTAGTTAACTAAATGTTAATTAATTTAATTAGTTTAGTTTAATATCACACTGACATGTGGGCCCTGCCCCCTTAATTAATCAAAGTTTATATTTAAACAGAGGGATTATCCCTAGACGCTGACATGTGGGCCTTGTCCACTGTTCCAGTGGATAAGGTTGACCCAGTCAGCCTGCTGACTGGGCAACTGGCCCCACTAGTCAGCCTCTGCTGACTGGGCTGTTGACCCAGTCAACTAGGTCAGCCCCTGTGTGTGCTGACTGGGTACAACTCTGGGTGCACTTAGCATTTATTGTTTTGGATAATTCGAATTTAATAATTAAAATAAATTCAGAAAAATGTTTAAAACTTTGAAATTTCATATAAAATAATGTATAACTCGAATGAAAATAATTTATATATGAAAGTTGCTCAAAAAATGTGACGAATCCGAGTATGCTATCCACTCATCTGTCACATGCCTCTAACATGATGAACATGGATCCTTCCCCTTCGTTTCATTTGTCCGATAACCGCCGAAAGGCAGGAAAACCTTCCCAGATGTTTTCCCGCTCCGTCTGTAATGCGTAGCACTGCAATAGGTCGCCGCTAGCACAACATATTGCCATGTCATGCATCATGATGCATTTGTTTGCTTTATATTTATTGTTTCTTCCCCCTCTTCTCTCCGGTAGACCCCGAGACCGACGCTACTCCCGAGTACGACTACACCTCTGACGTACAGCCACTTGCAGCAAAGCTTCCAGGCAAGCAAAACCCCCTTGATCATCCATATATCGCCCATTCCTTCTCCTCATGCTTGCATTAGATTTTGCTACTGTTGTTCGATAGTTCATACTCTGATGCATAGCCTGCTTTTGTAACCTGCTATTGTTACCTTACCTGTTATCCTATATGCTTAGTATAGGTTGGTTAGTGATCCATCGGAGACTGCTCACCTTGTCCCTGTTGCCCCCGCTGTATTACCGGATGACTCGATCAACGTGATCGAAGTGCTGAGACCCTCACATCACCGACACCCCCTTAGTTGTACGACTCTGCAGAGTTACTATCGAGTGCCGAGGATACCTCGTAACACACTCCTAATGATATCTCTATAGTGTAGCTGATCGGTCGTGGATTACGGAGGGTGATTTCCTCCTTCACCACTCCGACAACGACTCTGTCATGCAACACCTCAAGTGTCAACCCTTCGAGGGTGATTCCTCCAAGGCCACCTTGACAGTTGCATCGAGTGGGAATCGGTGATTCCTCAGGTTTCCCCCTTGATGTTATGGACACACGGATACCTTGACTTTACCTCATTTCCTTGTTGAAGTCGGGTCGGCCCAGAGGGGTACCCACGAGAGATACTGGAGTTGGGTTGACCAGGAGGGTACCCGAGAGATAATTACGCGGCACGACTGGGCAGTCTTGGCCCTTGCCGTAAGTCCATGCGATGGGGCGACGGGACCACAGATCATGGATCATTGATCGTCTCCGCGCGCTCCCAAGGCACTAACGTGTTTGGATATGTGATCCGAGTAGGCCTCTGGCCTTTTCGCACTAACCACCACGCGGGAATAAGTATGGGCAGTCGGCGTCGTATGATTCTTTTGAAAGCTCACTAACGTCAGGAGTTTAGCGGCACGCGCCGGGGTGGTCCACGTAAGCACCTGCTTTGTATAAAGAGGTAGACAGGACTGATCCCAGCCGTCCTCGCAACGCGCAGGATTGCAAAGGACGATTGGCCCATGACCCTTTCGCATTTAGGATGTAGACCGGCGTGCTGACCTCTCTGTTGAGCCTAGGTAGGACTACGGTGTGCCGATCAACCGGGGTCGGGCATGACCTAGAAAAGTGTGTTCGGCCGGAGTTAATCGAGCGTGTTGGGTAAGTTGGTGCACCCCTGTAGCGAAGTATATGATCTATTCGAATAGCCGTGTCCACGGTAACGGACGCTCGGAGTTGTATCCCGATCTATTACAACTAGAACTGGATACTGGAGACACTATATGGATATGATGGCTCCGGGATTGTTTTCTCGCAGGGAGTCGAGGAAGGATCTCTGGGAGTTGCTGCAACATACTTATTACTTACATTATGCTAATCTGCACTCTTCTAATGCTGCAAGATGCTAGTCTTCGATAGGCTAGGTATTCCCTTCTATTCTGACATTTCTGCAGTCTAGTCCAAAGATATAGCCCCATGCCTTTGATACCGATGCATACTTAGTATAGATCTGATGTAAGTCTTGCGAGTACTTTGGATGAGTACTCATGGTTGCTTTGCTACCTCTTTTTCCCTCTACCCGATTGCTGCGATCAGATGACGGAGCCCAGAAGCCAGATGTTCCCGCCAACGACTACTACTATCCCGACGGAGCCTACTACTACGTGGAGACCGCCGACGACCAGGAGTAGTTAGGAGGCTCCCAGGCAGGAGGCATGTGCCTTTTCGATCCAATTATCATTGTTATGCTAGCCTTCTTAAGGCAGACTTGTTTACTTATGTCTGTACTCAAATATTGTTGCTTCCGCTGACTCTTGTGTATTCGAGCCCTCGAGGCCCCTGGCTTGTAATAAAAAGTTTGTATTATTTTATTTGTGTCTAGAGTTGTGTTGTGATATCTTCCCGTGAGTCTCTGATCTCGATCGTGCGCATTTGCGTGTATGATTAGTGCACGATTAAGTCGGGGGCGTCACAAGGCGGGGTGCTGGATCTTGGTCGACACGCCTGTCGCACTGCTCTCTCTTGAGTATGGATTCTCTCCCCAACCTATGGGGTACCGGCTTCTTTCCCCATGGGAACAGCGTGGGTCGTGGTAGGGTTACCCCCGATCTGATCCAACCAAATGTCTCGGCCAGTCTCCCTAGGCCAACCCAACACGTGGTTCTTCGACTCGGGGAAATAGCAGGGATCCCCCTGGGATCCTCCCTTGCAACCAAACAAAGCCCAAAAGAGCAATAAAGCCTTGAGATATGCAATAACCACACATAGCAAGGGCTATAATTGCAAGTTATCCATGAACAAGGGCATGATTGAGAATCAGAAGAAGGAAAATAGCATACGGTGGTTCCTATAACGAAGGGGCATAATGGTAATCTTGTTCCCGCAACAGTACAATGGAAGCGATCGATGATTCGCAGCCCCTCCCTCCCTGCCCCCGTGTTCTATAACTCCACGGAATCGCGCTCCACCGCCGGCCGGACACCTCGCGCCGCCGCCGCCTGAGTGCGATCCATGGACGCCGAGGCCGGCGCCGCCGCCGCCCAGCAGCTTCCGGTACGCGCCCCCGCGGCTCCCTCCCTCTCGTCTCCCCCCGCTCTCAACATTTCTCTCCGCATTGCTCGTTGGCGCTGATTGGACCCGACGCGAACCGGGCGGAGCCCTAAATCAGGGCGCTCTCCCGGTTTCTCCTGCGCCTGGAATGGTTCCGGGGGTGAGATGTGGCGGGCCTGATGTGGATCAGGGATTCCGCGGCTCCTACGGAAGATCTTATGTCTTCGTTCATCCATCCATCCATCCATTTCGATTTAATCTTTCCAGGGGTTCGATTGGAATGGGTTCGCTGCAGCTAGCGTTTCGTTCTTTGTTTTAATCTTTCTCGACTAGATTTGGGTTTGGCATTCTTGTTTTTGCTGTGAATGAATGGTATGGGTTAGTGTTCACCACCTTTTGCAGAAGCAAATTATTTTGGGCAAGATTTGATTCTACAAGTGAGGAATGCCATTTCTATGACGAACCAAATGCCTCTGTGGGTTAGCAATCTCTTTGTAATCATAGTGAGGGTCTGATTGCCATCAGTATAGAAGAATGATTAAAAATACAGAGAAGTGGCAGTTTCCATATCTTCAGGCAGGACATTTATTCTTTTTAAGTCCCAGATGATAGAAAAGAAGATTTATGATCTCGCATATTGTAGTTATCAATCAAGGATAACTCATCTGAATCTGTACTCTGCCACAAAATGATTTTTTTAACTGCTCTGTCATGCATTTTTTCAGTGGAGGCAGCACTACAGGAATCTACTACTGCTAGCATACCAGAGCTTCGGTGTTGTTTATGGGGACCTAAGCACATCACCTCTGTATGTGTATAAAAGTACATTCTCAGGAAGGCTCCGGCAGTACCAAGATGAACAGACAGTATATGGTGTACTTTCCCTGATATTTTGGACCTTCACACTTGTTCCTTTGCTCAAGTATGTCATTATCGTATTGAGCGCTGATGACAATGGCGAAGGTACACCATAATTCCTTTGTAAGAAGTTGTTTCTCTTTTATGCCTGTCATCGTGAAGTTCATATTGTTGTAGCTGGTTGGCAAATTTCTATAAACATGCTCACATGGAGATCATAATAAATCACCTTATGAACAAAAAATATTTAATCCATTTACACTTTTGTAGGTGGGCCATTTGCTCTGTATTCGCTCCTCTGCAGGCATGCAAAGCTTAGCTTGATTCCGAATCAACAAGCAGCGGATGAGGAGTTATCTACATACTACAGAGATGGGTTCGCAGCTCAGCATGAATCTTCACCCTGGCTAAGAAGGTTTCTAGAGAAGCACAAAATTGTCAAAACTGGACTTCTTGTTGTAGTTCTCTGTGCTGCTAGCATGGTGATCGGTGATGGTGTCCTTACTCCAGCAATCTCAGGTGGATACTACCATCATCTGTTGGTTACCTTCCGTGTCGATGCATGATTCTGATTATTAACCTCTGTGTATGCTTAGCGTGTTTTTTTGTGCTCCTTTCCTTGCAGTCCTGTCATCTATGTCTGGGCTGCAAGTTCGAGCTACTGGTTTACAGGAACGTAAGTACAACTCGTCTCTTTGAAATGTGAACTCGTAAGGCACAGTATTAGACACATGTGCTTGTGTGGAGTATTATGAGATATGGTACATGCACTTCCTTTGGTTATATTTCTGTATTACTACATATTTTGTCATTTGGTTGCACTTGATGTGCTACCCATAGCACATCATGTCTACAGCACGATGCACTGTATGGTGGAAAATTTAAGGTCTACTGTATTGCATATGTGCTGTGAGCAGGTGGCTGTCTCTTCAAATATACATTGTACATATATCTTTAGTTTTCAAATACTAGTCTGTGTATTTCAAAAACATTTTGTGTAATATATCTGGACATTAGATTCTGTTATTGTATAGTCAGATTATGCATCCTTATTTTCCAAACACTTCGTGGGAACTTTGGGCTTATTATATTCTTAGGCTTAACTGCTATAATCGCAATTTATTTCTATACAGGTTCTGTGGTGCTTCTTTCATGCATTGTATTGGTTGGTTTATTTTCCTTGCAACACCGAGGTACTCAGAAGGTAGCATTCATGTTCGCACCAATTGTCATCATCTGGCTCTTTTGCATTGGTGGAATTGGATTGTACAACATAGTTCATTGGAACCCAAACATATACCAAGCAATCTCTCCATATTACATTGTTAAGTTCTTTAGGACAACCGGTACAGATGGCTGGATTGCTCTAGGAGGAATACTACTTTCTATGACAGGTTAGTGACTGTCAACATATACAAGGGGTAAAATTGTGCGTCGCTTGTAACAATTTATGTTTTCTTTCCCCTTACAGGCAGTGAAGCTATGTTTGCTGACCTCGGTCATTTTACAAGTGCATCTGTCAGGGTAAGTTGAACTAGTGATGATCTTCTATCTATTAATTTCTGCAGTGAAAACTTCCCACTGAATGTATAGATCCTTTTATGTTTATAATTATATTTGGGTGTGGTGCTGTGTGACAAAGCAGCCATGAAGAAATAACTCTGGGAAAATATTTTTGCCAAATGCTTTAAGCTTAAAAGCAGCAGAAAAGTTTGTAATATCAAACAGCCTTTCTGTGAAAAGAGATTGATTTAACCTGCATATTTTAAAGAATGGATGACATTTCCCAAAGAACCTAGTTAAGTTCTTTGTTGTGTACCAAAAAATTGTTGCTTTCATCTAATGCTTTTGTGATGCTCTAATCGATTCCATGACGTTAAAGCATTGAAACCGCCTGGATAATACTAATGCCTGTCTTATTATACTCATAATTTACAATTTCTATTTGCTTAAACTATACCTGCCCTACTGGCACACTTTGCTGTTGAACCTGTATCTTTTTGGAGACATAACCTGGGTTTCTCCTTGTTGCAGCTAGCTTTTATTACCATCATATATCCATGTCTTATATTGCAATATATGGGCCAAGCAGCATTTTTATCAAAGAACATGTTTCACACGCGCACAAGTTTTTATGACTCCATCCCAGGTTTTTGAACTTGTCTCTCACTCATCTCCCTCACCTCCGCTCCATCCTCTCTCCAATGTTATTAAAGTTTCAGTTGTCATCCAGGACCTGTATTTTGGCCTGTATTTGTGGTGGCCACTCTTGCTGCAGTTGTTGGAAGCCAGGCTGTCATTTCAGCAACATTCTCTATTGTAAAGCAATGCCATGCTTTGGGATGTTTCCCACGAGTGAAGATTGTTCACACATCGAGGTGGATCCATGGGCAGATATACATTCCTGAAATAAATTGGATCCTTATGGTGCTATGTGTAGCTGTCACAGTTGCATTCGGTGATACAACCCTTATCGGAAATGCCTATGGTAAGCTTGTAATAACAGTTGACGAGATTAAGATCTTTCTTGCACATAGACCTTTTGATTTTTCCAGCATTCTCATTTACTGATAATCTAACCGTTGTCCATGGTTTATAATTTCAGGTATTGCTTGCATGACTGTTATGCTTGTTACAACATTCTTGATGTCATTTATCGTCATCTTTGTTTGGCAAAAGAACATAATATTTGCCTTGTTGTTTCTATTATTCTTCGGATCCATTGAAACCGTGTATCTTTCCTCATCCCTCATGAAGGTTCATCAGGGAGGATGGGTGCCTCTTGTGCTTGCTTTCATATTCATGTCTGTCATGTTCGTTTGGCACTATGGAACAAAGAAGAAGTACCAGTTTGATCTTCAGAACAAAGTGTCAATGAGATCAATCCTGTCTCTAGGTCCAAACCTCGGCATAGTTCGGGTTCCGGGAATTGGACTGATTTACACAGAACTGGTGACTGGTGTGCCTGCCGTCTTCACACATTTTGTCACTAATCTCCCTGCCTTTCATGAAGTCCTAGTGTTTCTTTGTGTTAAGTCAGTACCAGTGCCGTATGTTCAACCAGATGAGCGATACCTTGTTGGTAGGATTGGACCTAAAGCGTATCGGATGTACCGTTGCATTGTCAGGTACGGTTACAAGGATGTGCAGAGAGATGATGAAAATTTTGAGAACATGTTAGTTATGAGCATTGCAAGGTTCATTATGATGGAAGCCGAGGATGTCTCGTCTTCAGCAAGTTATGATATTGCTAACGAGGGAAGAATGGCTGTGATAAGAACCACCGACGATGCTGGCACCCCACTGGGCATGAGAGATCTGGGTGGCCTAGCTGAGTCCATTTCTACCACGAGGAGCAGCAAATCTGAGAGCCTTCGAAGCTTGCAGTCCTCTTATGAGCAGGAATCACCGAGTGCAGGCCGGAGGCGCCGTGTTCGCTTCGAGCTGCCAAATGAGGACGCTATGGATCAGCAGGTGAAAGATGAGTTATTGGCACTCGTGGAGGCGAAACACGCAGGGGTTGCGTATATCATGGGCCATTCTTACATCAAAGCTAGGAGGAGCTCCAATTTCGTGAAGAAGTTTGCGATCGATGTTGCCTACTCTTTCCTCCGGAAGAACTGCAGAGGCCCATCAGTCTCACTGCATATCCCTCATATTAGTCTGATAGAAGTTGGTATGATCTACTATGTGTAGCCTGGTGCTCTTTTGTTCACAATGTGGGCATTCGGTGGCAACAAAGCATGGTGAGTTTGCTAGTCACCGGTTAAAACTGACTAGTTTCCTACTCAGATACCATTTGGATAATGCCTTTTTTTGGGGGGGGGGGGGGGGGGGGGGGGGGGGGGAATCCATGTCATTGCTAAGATGCTTAATGTTTATGTTCCATCCCAGGGGTCATAAAACATCCTTTATGCCATTGTCATCTCCCTCCACTAGTTTCATCTGTCATTATTCCCCTTGCTTTTTGAAGTTATATTGGACATAAATTGTACTGTAAACTTTTGGCTCCCTGGAGCATGTGTTGCTTGGATGAAAAGGTAGCCTGGAAATATACTTTCTAATGTGAAAACATTGAGAAAAAGGTCACCTGCAGATGTTCAGTGCTTTATACATGTGTTAATTCTCATGGTGAAGAAGTAATATTTCTGTGTTCCTGTCCAAAAAGCAAACTAGTTGGAAGTCAAAAAAAAGCAACTATGTTGCCCCTAAATTTGCGTTTCCTCTCACTAAGTACTTTTAGTAAAAATCTGTAGGTATACTATGCTAGGTGCTCAAACAATTATATGTCTCGATATTCTAGAATATTCTAGACTCTGTGACTTTTGTTTCTTGTACCTGAGAACATGTGTTCCCGGTGCCCCTTTTCGACTCGTGATTTCGTAGTCAGATGATTGTCATTTCGGATATTGCTGTTGCTTTTGAAAGTATTGTCATTCTGGCACTGTTTCTTCTTTCTTGAACTGAATTGAAGGTGTCTGATTAGAAATATTTTCCTCCCTTTTCCAGTGCTACCTGTGAAGCCCTATTGCTTTATGTCTGGAGTTCAAGCTGCAATCTCTAGGATGGAATGCTGCACTGCATCTAGCTGTCCAAATGGTCTCAGTTTCAGTCTGGTGGAGATGAAGGCGCTGTGCATGTTAATATCACTTGTCAGCCCTAATAAAACGCCATACTCCTAACAGTGATCGTAGCTTCTTTTTTTTTGTTATATTTACTGTTTTACATACTTGTACTTCTTTTGTACTTCTTTTTTGGGAACGATGTGAAGTAAATCGATTTTGTCGCATAAATTTTGCCGCTTTCCCCCTTAATCTGTATAAATTTTGCCGATTTCCCTGTAACCTATCTGCGATGAGAAGCCTAGAATGGTGTCATCCAAATTCCAGTGAAACCATTCACCGTACTGTCTTTTATTCTATCCTTTATTTATAAAGTGTCATGTATACAAAACAAAGCCTCCCCGTGCAATCAAAGCCTCAAGTTTGTCATCTTTATTTATAAAGTGTCTAGCCTTGTATCTTACTGGGAACATCTATATACAACTGCCAACTGAAAGGTCTCGAGAGCTTTGTCGATATGGCACACACATGAACTACATAAGCTCTGCAAAGATGTAAATGTCGACACAAACTTGAGGGAACAGACTGTTAGTAACATGCAGCAAGGCGGCGGAGCATCAAACAGCTGAACCCGCAGCAGCCACCGTCTTGCTGAGCAGCTCACGGAGCGCGCCAGGAGAGGTCACCGGAGGACTGCACTTGAACTCTTGGCACACATGCGCCACCGCTGGCTTCCCCGATGGGCTGCTCCGTGCCATCTGCGCGATGTTCGCGTTGTTGCTCTCCCAGAATGCCATCTCTTCCATGTTGCTGGCATCTATCTGGATCACCTGGAGCAATGAAAGATGTATCCTGCTCAGTAAATGTATAACAGGGGTGCTATGTCAAACATATGATACAACCACTTAGTTCATCACTCACGGTTCTGTTTGGGTCGTATGACGAGAATGCAGCAGCGACCATGTCTTGAAATTCTGGAGATGCTTTATTCCCCACCAGCACTACCTGCTTCCTTGACGGAACAGTGAGCATGTCTGCTGCGCAGCACATCAGTGGCAATGCTATGCCAAGTTCTTTCAGTCTAGTCTCAAAAACCGCCTACAAAGCAGCAAATCCATTTGCAAGCATAAGCAGATATCCTGTCAATGTTACTCATCTCATCTCTGATGGGTCTAGGGCAGGAAAAATGAACATGGTGAAGCATAAACCTTATGGAATGAAACCAAACTACTGCTGTAATGTAGTGCATACAAATGTAAAATAGATAAGTACATACCAGGAGATGTTCAACATTACGTTTGTAGCCTTCAGATTTTGCAGCATCAAATATACTGGACAATCTGACCATGTTGATCGCTGCCATCGAGTTTCCAGAAGGCTCTGCACCATCATAATCTTCTTTAACACGCAAAAGGACAGAAGGGTCTTCTCCAGGTGTATTGAAATAGCCACCCCCTTGTTTGTCCAAGAACAATTCATCCTGTAAATGTATGTAGTCATGGCAAAGTATTATGCAAGGGGCGTGAAATATAACATCGATGCATTTAACAAGTGTGTTTCACTTGCCTGAATGACTTGCAGCTCGACAGCCCACAGAAGCCACTCTATCTTACCACCATATTCATAGAGATCCAGCAAGGCATTGATTAAGAAGGCATAATCATCTAAAAATCCTGGTGCTTTTGCTGGGCCATTTCGATAACTATGATGCAGCCTTTTTGAGCTTGCATCATAGAGTTTTTCCTTTATAAAGTTTGCTGCCTTTTCTGCAACTTGAAGATATTCTACTGGCTGCAAAAATATCCACAAATATGGGTGGTCAATAAACAAATTTATGACTAGCAACGGTTGGACAGTGAATAAACTTGGTGATGTAAAGCAGGTGAACGCAAAAAATCCAGCACATGGATTCTTCCACTCCGCGCGGAGGGGAGATAGCTTTTTAGACCTGATACAAAGCAACATAAACGGCTACTGCTGCAGAAGAGGTCCACATACAACATCATGGTGCTTTCTTTGTCATGCACGGCGTAACATAATAGACAGTTTCATTTTAACAGTTTTGAACAGATGTATGGGTCTGCATTCCCAGGGATAGGTTTGAACAATGAAGTCTGGAGTAGAAACGTATGACAAAGACTTGAAGAAAGCAGGGACGGATAAAAGCTCCTGCCATATTGATTGGCTGATCATGCACATAGTCACATAACTAATGACACGAGTTCATGTCAATGACAGAAAATAAAAATGCAATATTCAGAGGATGGAGCACAAAACTTACATCGCATCCTGCTACCGGGAAATAAAATTTGGTTCCAGGTGGTCCTGACTTCAAAATTTGTGAAGCTCTTGCAAAGGCAGATATTGCTAATCCATTCCATGAAACAATAACCTAAAACAAATCATATTTAGTAGATTATTATGTAACCAGATTAAAAACAAGCTGCTGTCAACATGTGGACAAGAACCTTGTCGTCCAAATGTGGTCTTGGCCTTTTTGATCGGACATCAAACAACTTTTGTCTGCATTCCCCCAGGATTCCATAATATTCATCAACAGACTTGCCATACTTCGATGCCATCAATGAACCCGGTTTTCTTTCTATTAACACATTTTTACCACTGAACTCATTGTGAGGATCACTCATCCCCGAAAGGTCACAATTGCCAGATGATTTAACATAGTAGTGGTTCTTGAACAGCTCCGCATTCTCCCCAAGTGTGTCTTCGATCTATGAGACAAATATTAGACAGCTTGAACAATATACCAGAAGTTGAGGCCAATGAATAAATCAACAAATATAAAATATATAGCTGCCCGTGATCCTGGTCTTTGTTTCAGTGGCAGGAGCATATGGTGGCTGGTAGCAACAAGTTGGGCACGCTACAACCTTATAGGGGATCTATCACCAAACATGGTTGACAGTTTAGCGATAGGCTTTGTACTGACGTTTTTAGTGACTTGACAGCCTGTTGATTTTAGTTTATTCAAACTTTGGTGACCTTCTAATAAATTGAGTTGTGTGCATCTTCAGCTGCAGAGTCTGTGTGAGTTATTCTTCTATTTTGAATGAAATATAGTACTCCCTCCATTCCCTTATACAAGGCCACAAACTCAAATTACAGGTACCTAGGTAAAATTTAATGACTACTTTACAAGCCAACTTTTCTTCTTGTTATCTGGAATCATTAATACGTCTGCATGCATGCAAGGAAGGAATGAGAAGGAAGTAGCACACTGTCATTATGACTACATGCATGCAAGTATTAAACAAGTTGCTACTACGAGAAAACATCATTAAATTTTGCCTCGGTTACTGTTAGTGGCCTTGTATAGATGCAAAATGTATTTTTCATAGTGGCCTTGTATAAGGGAATGGAGGGAGTAGAACTATTCAATAATTCTGCATAGCAGATAGCACCAAGTAGGTACCAACTACATGAGAACAGCTTACATAAAATTATTGATTATTAGGAGGTAGGCATCAGACTAGCCGGTCTTTAGAGCCGGTATGTATAAGACTAGGCAATTGCTACAGATTCCAGTCGCTAATGGTATGACTTGAGTCCTATTTGTAAGTACATTTATTGTGGAACAAGAGCAGAGAAGACTATAATTGTCTTCTCAACTTGGATTATCATCTAGCTGAAGTGCAAGCCTGTGTAAAGAGCTCCAATATGTATAAAGTTTTTTCGAGAAACTAGCAAGAGTGTATAAAGTGGCTACGATGTAAACTCAAAGTCAACAGCAGGTGGACTTACATGATGGCATGCGACAGTTCAAACTTAAAGGCCATTTTATAAGGAGCGGGCAGGGGTATGCATTAAATCGGCGAATAAATAGAAAAGGCTTACATATGCACTACTAAGCATGTACCTCTTGACTTGTCCACACGTAGAAAGAACCCTCTTTTTTTCGTGGAGCACCTTCATATTCTGCACTGTCAGCATCTTCTGCTGAGAAAATTTCACCATCTTCCCCAATCATGTCTCTCCTCAAGTAATCAAGTATATCACGTGCAACTGAAGAATAATACTCATCTCCCGTGATAACATATGTATCCAAGTATACATTGGCTATCTGTCCCTGGTCGTACAGCATCTTCTCAAAATGTGGAACTGCACACACAGAGAAGATATAAGAGATGAATTCTGCAAATACGTGAAAAAAATGTCTCCTTGAGCTTAAAGTGAACTTACCATGCCAGCACTCATCCACACTATATCTATGAAAGCCACCTCCAACATGGTCATGAACTCCACCTCTAGCCATACATTGCAGTGTATGAGTTACCATCTTCATTATGTTTTGGGCTTCACTCTCCTGCCTAGCTTCCATGTGTTTCCGGAATTTATAGAGCATTATGCAATCTTCAACGGGTCTTGGAAACTTGGGAGCAGAGCCAAATCCACCAAACTTTGGGTCGTAACTGCTTGCTAACTGCATGGATATAAGGTGCAGGGTTATTAAGGCAAATAAGCTAGCTAGTTAAGAAAAATTAAAATCTGAAAAAGGTAAGTGAGATCCTGATAGGCTATGACTAAGCTAGTGGCACTGAGTTAAGGATGTTTAGTGCCCTAATAAGACGTGAAATAAATCAGGAACCAGGATACGCCATCCAGGAAAAATGCAGTTTAGCTACTGCACTGTTATTAACTCAATCGAGCAATCAGTTCACTCAGTCAGTCTCGCCAGCTGTTCGTGTAGAAGTTCATAGTAGTAGCATACAGAAAAATAAAGTTGGAGTACTTCTCAAACCTTTTCAACACATTGATCTACATAAAGAACAGCCACATCATTTGGCACATCTTGAAAGTTAGCCTTGGCAGATAATGCATCTCTAAGTTGCTCGATGACCACATTTCCTGACTTCTCAAGAGCATCACGTTTAGTATCCCAGGCTTCCTTGACCTTCCTGAAGAGAAGTTATGAGCACAACTGTCAAATCATGTATGAGTGATCAACTTCAGAAATGAGGTATTTGAGCTGATACCTTAAAATAGTCTTGAACCCAGGTCTTCCATACTTATCATCTGGTGGAAAGTATGTACCGCCCATCAAAGGTTTTAAGTTGGGTGATAAAAAGACGGTCAAAGGCCAACCACCACCTCCGTACAGCGCTGACACATATGTCATATAAACCTAAAGAAGGTGACAGTGTCGTCAATCAAGAACTGGTGTAAGTCAAAATCACTCAAAAGTGTGACAATACAAAAACAGGAAAACAAAGCCTGCGATCCACAAGAAACAGCATATTTTTTTTTACATTTGATCACTAGAAAGCAGAGTACCTTGTCAACATCTGGCCGCTCTTCACGATCCACCTGTCAAAACTAATAATCAGAAAGAAGAATTGCAGTTACATTGCATGTGCATAACTTCCACACACCGAAAGACATGTAATGAGTGGGAAGTAAAACAATTAGCAACTAGTGCTTATAAACACGACACTACCTTGATGCTAACAAACCAATCATTTAGAATCTTAGCAACTTCTTCATTCTCAAAAGACTCCACCTCCATTACATGACACCTTTAACATTCAGCCAATAATAAAAACTGCGGTTAACATCTTTATACTGTGCAAATAAGTCACGAGAAACACAAAGAACGAGAGATGCTAAAGACAACTCACCAATGGCATGTACTATAGCCAACTTCACGGACACATCCACATTTCCCATGCAGCAAAAGAAGGATGTTAAGATAGAACAAAGGACTAACTAATTTTGGATTACACAAGTCAAAAGTTTGGATTCCACTGAAATGAAATAGACGAATTTGACTGAATCTAGCTCTAGTTTGAACTTGGCAACACCCATCCATTACAGAACTATTAATTGGAAATTTTACAGAGCCGGATTGGCAGCCATTCCTCTGCCCCGAACTATAGCACCAGCAGTTGGTAATTGATCTAACACAATTGTTCACGAAAATACCACATCAAAGGAATCAGTCCACTACGCAACGGTATCATAATTGTCCCATAATCCAATCGATTATATCGGTATTAAATGAAGCACTAGAGTATACTCGTATTTTGGAGAGTGCATTACTTGACAGAAAGATGGGGATGTCCAATTTGCGAGCCTTCTCGAAAGCCTCATCTCCCCAAGGATACCAGTCAACCTGCATATGGAATCAGTAAGTATGCCAGTTCAGTAGTGGTACCTATAATCCACGGAATCCAAAATCCACTGGAGAGCGAAAGGCAAGCAAACATTTGTCTCGGCTAGCTGTTCCAGAAGGATCTGAATTTTCAGGATAAACTCGCAACATAGCTCGACAACGTCTGTAGCCGAGCACTCCTCAGTCACACGCAGCCGAAAAACACAGTAAGTGCTCCCCGAACAGGCGGACGCGAAGGAGCACGCGCGCGACCGCAAGGTGCTCGGCGGAATCCCCCCGCGGGGGAGGGGAACCCACGGCGCGAGCGCGAGCAGACGGAAGCAGAGCCTCGGTGGGGTGGAGTGGAGTGGAGGGATCGCTCACCGGGTTGTGCGCGTGCTGCAGCAGGTACGGGCTGTGCTCGGCGGCGAGGCGGTTCGGCTTCCGGCCGCCGCCGGGCGCGGCGGAGGAGGAGGACATGGCGGCGGCGACGAAGCGGAGGGGCGAAAGGGAGGAGCTAGCGGCGGCGGCGAGGCGGTGGCGGAGGAGACGCGTGGAGAGCATGGGAGGGGGGTGGAGGGGCGGGGGGAGGAGGCAGGATATGACCCGGGCGAGAGCGGCGGGCGGCGCCATGCGTCCTCTGCTTAGCGGCGACACGTCCACGCCCCACAGCGGCAGGTCGGCCTGCCAGGCCACGGTGTCACTGCGCTCTGGGCCCACCACCGCTCGTCAAAACGATGGTACTGCTACATCGCGAGAGCTATGCCTCGCCTATTGCGAGTGCTAAGTTTTTTCTTTATATGCATGTGAACATTTTAGCAGAGCAGCAAGGCCGGAGAGCCAGATGCGAGCCTTTCGTGTAACTCTTGTTGGAATATTAGGCAAGTTCATGATTAATTTCAGTAAATAATTCATGACTAGAAGAGATATTGGCATGCAAAAATCTAGCAAACTAGAAGAACAGCAAGACATGCATAACAGCAGCAAACACGTAACAATAGCTGTAGAAACAGACATGAACAGAGGATGTTGGACGTACTGATCGTTAGCTATTATGGGTGCGACAGGGTTGATGACGATGTTGGCAACGATCTGCTGCTGACGGCGATGAATACGACGATGAGTAGCACCGCCCGACTTGGACGGAAGACGACCCGTGATGACGAATTTGAGCAGTCGCGCACAGCGCTTCCCAAAAACCTAATTCGTCCTCTCCCGGTGCAGGATCGCAAAGACGAACGGTTCCGGAGACCTGCTCTCCACGCGCCGATGCACGCCGGCGTTTGGGATGGAGTAGACTACGATGGCGGCGCGAGTTGTGAGATGAGGCAAAACCCTAGGTGTTTTTCGGTGTGTCTCTGGCCGCAGCCGGTAGCTGTATATATATTAGGACCAGAGGCGGTATTGTGTCGCGACCACAATCCCAAACCGACTCGGTTTCTAATTCGTATACTTACCGGACAAGAAATCAAAAACTTGTCTGCCAAGACATAAAAATAAAACGGCAAAAGGAAGCTGCGCTCCTGCAAGGAGACGGACCGGATTTCGGCGGACCATTCACGCGCATGTCGCATGTACGCCTCGCCTCGCCTCGCCAGGCCAGGCCAGGCGAGCGAGCGCGCGCGTGTGGTTTTCCCTTTCTCTTCTCACACACCACTTAGAGTGGTGGAGAGAACCCACTATATAAAGAGGTCCAACTCTTCTTCAACTTCCAAGGTGGGACTAAACTTAGCACCACCACTTGCCATTTTACACATGAGCTTTGAGATTTCAGAAATTGCTATGGGCCTAGCCCATTAATTCTAACAATCCCCCACCAGATCTCAAATACCCATTTAGAGATTTGCCTTCTCTCACCACTTGTTTAATATACCAGTGTTTCAGCAGAGACTGTTAAGTTGAACTTCTGCCTAGAACTTTAAGCTACATCCATTCACAACTTGACAATGGACTATGCCTTGAATTGCTAGTTTTGTGTGAACAGGTTTCACTCAAAGTATTAACCAGTACCTGACCGCCAGTAGGCTACCCCGCGGTTTGGAGCTTATACGTCATACTCCCTGGTCTCTTCGTGAGCTTACTAGAGATCACCCAAACCTCATAGACTGCGACGTTTACAGTCAGAACTCATATAGGTGTGTTCTTTCAAGACTGCTCTGTAGGACAGCATCTTTGCTAATTATAGCCAATAGAACCACATTAAGGCATGTTGCCAACCTGCCTTACAGATCTGAGCCTTACAGCTCTGAGAGTTTTGCATCTTCACTTGGAGACGATCATAAGTTATTACTCTCCTCAGTTAACCAATAGCTTGTTCTTCCCAGATCCTAATTCACGGGATCTCCGATCACAAAGGTTGGGTTACTACTATGGTGTAACATCTATGGGTCTCATACCCATCTCCCTCGATGCAATATCTATCACATTTCGTGATAGTCCCTTTGTAAAGGGATCTGCCAGGTTTTTGTCTGTTTGTATATACGTAACAGTTATTACTCCGGAGTTTCTCAACTTCCTGACAGACTTCAAACGTCTTTTCACATGTCTTGATGACTTTGCATTATCTTTAGAATTGTTCACTTTAGCGATAACCGTTTGGTTATCACAATTCATAAGAATAGCCGGTACAGGTTTTTCAACAACCGGCAAGTCCATCAAGAGCTCACGCAGCCATTCTGCCTCAACAGTAGCTGTGTCCAAAGCAGTTAATTCTGCTTCCATAGTTGACCTCGTCAATATGGTTTGCTTGCAAGACCTCCATGACACTGCGCCACCACCATGAGTAAATACATACCCACTTGTTGCGTAAAGTACATCAACATCGGAGATCCAATTTGAATCACTATATCCTTCTAGCATAGCAGGATGCCCTGAATAAGTAATTCCGTAACTCATAGTACCTCTCAGATAGCGCAAGACCCTTTCTAGTGCATGCCAATGATCATCACCCGGGTTGGACATGAACCTACTCAGTTTGCTCACAGCAAAAGAGATATCTGGTCTTGTAGCGCTAGCTAAGTACATGAGTGAACCGACAATTTGAGAGTATCTTAATTGATCTCTCGTTTCTTTCTTGTTCTTTCTGAGTGTCACGCTGGGATCATAAGGTGTTGGAGAAGGCTTGCTATCCATAAAACCGAATCGGTTCAAGACCTTCTCAACGTAGTGAGATTGCGTTAATGTAATCCCACTCTCATCCTTAATAAGTTTGATGTTTAGAATTACATCGGCTTCTCCCAGATCTTTCATGTCAAAACTTTTTGATAGAAAAGACTTGACCTCATTAATTGCATTAATGTTTGTACCAAAGATCAGTATGTCGTCCACATACAAACATAATATGACACTATTGCCCCCACCATTGCGATAGTAAACACACCTATCAGCCTCGTTAATGACAAATCCTGCAGAAGTCAGAGTTCTTTCAAACTTCTCATGCCATTGCTTAGGTGCCTGTTTCAGACCATACAAAGATTTTAACAACTTGCACACCTTTCTCTCTTCACCCTTTACCACAAACCCGTCAGGCTGATCCATATAGATCTCCTCTTCCAACTCTCCATTGAGAAAAGCTGTCTTTACATCCATTTGATGAATGATAAGACCATAAGAGGCAGCCAAGGAAAGTAACACTCGAATGGTGGTCATTCTAGCAACGGGTGAATAGGTGTCAAAGTAATCTTCGCCTTCTTTCTGAGTGTAGCCCTTGGCCACTAGCCGCGCCTTGTACTTATCAATAGTACCATCAGGCTTTAGCTTCTTTTTGAACACCCACTTACAGCCCACAGGTTTACAACCATATGGTATATCAGTTAGTTCCCAAGTTCCATTAGAAAGAATTGAGTCCATCTCATTATGAACAGCTTCTTTCCAATCATCTACATCCGGAGATGCATATGCTTCTGCAATCGTCTTGGGTGTGTCGTCCACAAGGTATACAATGAAATCATCACCAAAGGATTTTGCAATCCTTTGTCTCTTGTTCCTTCTAGGAACTTCATTGTTATCCTTCTCAAGGACTTCCTCATGTGATTGTTCGAAATATTCATCAGTTGTACTAGATTCAGGAATTATCTCAGAAGAAAATCTAGCAATGCTATGCATATCTTTCTTTCATAGGAAATATGTTCTCAAAAAATGTTGCATCACGAGATTCCATTATAGTATCAACATGCATATCAGGTACTTCAGATTTTACCACTAAAAACCTATAAGCAATGCTCCGTTGAGCATACCCTAGAAAGACACAATCCACTGTCTTTGGTCCAAGTTTGCGTTTCTTAGGAATAGGAATATTGACCTTTGCCAAACATCCCCAAGTGCGCAAATAAGGAAGTGATGGTTTTCTCCCAACCCACTCCTCATAAGGGGTTTTCTCTTTATTATTGTTGGGAACTCTATTCAGGACATGACATGAAGTCAATAGAGCCTCCCCCCACCATGCCTTAGATAAACCAGCAGTGTCTAACATGGCATTCACCAAGTCAGTCAATGTGCGGTTTTTCCTCTCGGCCACTCCATTTGATTGAGGTGAATAGGGAGGCGTCCTCTCATGAATAATACCATGTTCCTCACAAAATTCATCAAAAACTTTTGGAAAATACTCTCCACCACGATCGGACCTAAGACGCTTGATCTTTCTCTCTAGTTGATTTTCAACTTCGGCTTTATAGATTTTAAAGTAGTCTAACGCTTCATCTTTAGTTTGCAACAAATAAACATAGCAAAATCTAGTCGCATCATCAATCAAAGTCATGAAATATCTCTTTCCACCTTTTGTCAACACACCATTCATCTCACAAAGATCAGAATGTATGAGTTCTAGAGGTGCCAAGTTTCTCTCCTCGGCAGCCTTATGAGGCTTTCGAGGTTTCTTAGATTGCACACAACTATGGCACTTAGAACCTTTGGCAACTGTGAAGTTCGGAATTAAACTCATGCTGGATAGCCGAGACATTAAACCAAAATTAATATGACATAAACGAGAGTGCCAAATACTTGCATCATCATTAACACTAGCACAAATTTGGTTTATTGACTTATTGCAAAAATCTGAAAGAGAAAAGCGGAACAAGCCTCCGCACTCATAGCCTTTTCCTATAAATTGTCCAAATCTTGACACGATTACATTATTGGACTCTAAAACTACCTTAAATCCATCTCGACATAGAAGGGAGCCGTTAACTAGATTCTTGTTCATAGTAGGGACATGCTGCACGTTCCTTAGTTGCACGATCTTTCCCGAAGTAAACTTCAGATCCACCGTGCCAATGCCACGAACAGAAGCATGTGACCCATTCCCCATTAGGACGGAAGAATCCCTTGCGACCTGATAAGAAGTAAACAGGGAGATGTCAGCACACACATGAACGTTAGCACCCGAATCAATCCACCACGAAGATGATTGAAATACTGAAAGCACAATAGGTAAATTACCATACCCATCAGTATTGCTAGCGGTCACCATGTTGACAGTCTTGGAGCTTGTTTTCCCTCTGCGGTCTGCACGTTCAGGGCATTCCTTGGAAAAGTGTCCAGGCTTCCCACAGGCGTAGCACTCTAGCTCAGCCTTGTTGAACTTCTTCTTCTTGAAGGTAGTAGTCTTGGTAGGCTTGTTGAAAACAGGTTTGTTCTTCTCTTTGTTCTTGTTCTGTGGGTACCTCTGCACCATGTTAGCAGTAGGCTGAACCTCACCTCCTTTTTCAGTAGTATCTTTAGCCCGAGCTTTTTCCTCAACATCAAGAGATGCAATCAGATTTTCAACTGATATCTCCTGTCTCTTATGCTTCAGAGTTGTGGCGAAATTCCTCCATGAAGGAGGCAACTTTGCAATCATGCACCCAGCCACGAATTTGTCGGGTAGAACACATTTAAGGAGTTCAAGTTCCTTCACAATGCACTGTATCTCATGAGCTTGTTCAACCACAGAACGGTTATTCACCATCTTGTAGTCATGAAAACTCTCCATGATGTACAGTTCACTGCCTGCATCTGTTGCACCGAATTTTGCATTCAGTGCATCCCACAGAATCTTTCCGTCATTTATGTGCATGTACACATCACACAGACGGTCAGCAAGAACACTCAGAATGCATCCCACAAACATAGTATTGGCTTCCTGGAATTTTCTCCGATCTTCGTTGGTCATTCCCTCTGGAGCACCAACACTAGCATGGAAAACTTTCAGAGCAGTAAGCCAGAGCGTGGTCTTCACCTGCCACCTCTTAAAGTGCACACCGGTAAACTTATCCGGCCTCAGTGCATCAGCGAATCCAGCCATAGTTAACTCAGGAAATTGCCTATAATTAGGTTTTTGGATTGTTGGAATATTAGGCAAGTTCATGATTAATTCCAGTAAATAATTCATGACTAGAAGAGATACTAGCATGCAAAAATCTAGCAAACTAGAAGAACAGCAAGACATGCATAACAGCAGCAAACACGTAACAATAGCTGTAGAAACAGACATGAACAGAGGATGTTGGACGTACTGATCGTTAGCTATTATGGGTGCGACAGGGTTGATGACGATGTTGGCAACGATCTGCTGCTGACGGCGATGAATACGACGATGAGTAGCACCGCCCGACTTGGACGGAAGACGACCCGTGATGACGAATTTGAGCAGTCGCGCACAGCGCTTCCCAAAAACCTAATTCGTCCTCTCCCGGTGCAGGATCGCAAAGACGAACGGTTCCGGAGACCTGCTCTCCCACGCGCCGATGCACGCCGGCGTTTGGGATGGAGTAGACTACAATGGCGGCGCGAGTTGTGAGATGAGGCAAAACCCTAGGTGTTTTTCGGTGTGTCTCTGGCCGCAGCCGGTAGCTGTATATATATTAGGACCAGAGGCGGTATTGTGTCGCGACCACAATCCCAAACCGACTCGGTTTCTAATTCGTATACTTACCGGACAAGAAATCAAAAACTTGTCTGCCAAGACATAAAAATAAAACGGCAAAAGGAAGCTGCGCTCCTGCAAGGAGACGGACCGGATTTCGGCGGACCATTCACGCGCATGTCGCATGTACGCCTCGCCTCGCCTCGCCAGGCCAGGCGAGGCGAGCGAGCGCGCGCGTGTGGTTTTCCCTTTCTCTTCTCACACACCACTTAGAGTGGTGGAGAGAACCCAATATATAAAGAGGTCCAACTCTTCTTCAACTTCCAAGGTGGGACTAAACTTAGCACCACCACTTGCCATTTTACGCATGGGCTTTGAGATTTCAGAAATTGCTATGGGCCTAGCCCATTAATTCTAACAATCCCCCACCAGATCTCAAATACCCATTTAGAGATTTGCCTTCTCTCACCACTTGTTTAATATACCAGTGTTTCAGCAGAGACTGTTAAGTTGAACTTCTGCCTAGAACTTTAAGCTACATCCATTCACAACTTGACAATGGACTATGCCTTGAATTGCTAGTTTTGTGTGAACAGGTTTCACTCAAAGTATTAACCAGTACCTGACCGCCAGTAGGCTACCCCGCGGTTTGGAGCTTATACGTCATACTCCCTGGTCTCTTCGTGAGCTTACTAGAGATCACCCAAACCTCATAGACTGCGACGTTTACAGTCAGAACTCATATAGGTGTGTTCTTTCAAGACTGCTCTGTAGGACAGCATCTTTGCTAATTATAGCCAATAGAACCACATTAAGGCATGTTGCCAACCTGCCTTACAGATCTGAGCCTTACAGCTCTGAGAGTTTTGCATCTTCACTTGGAGACGATCATAAGTTATTACTCTCCTCAGTTAACCAATAGCTTGTTCTTCCCAGATCCTAATTCACGGGATCTCCGATCACAAAGGTTGGGTTACTACTATGGTGTAACATCTATGGGTCTCATACCCATCTCCCTCGATGCAATATCTATCACATTTCGTGATAGTCCCTTTGTAAAGGGATCTGCCAGGTTTTTGTCTGTTTGTATATACGTAACAGTTATTACTCCGGAGTTTCTCAACTTCCTGACAGACTTCAAACGTCTTTTCAGGTGTCTTGATGACTTTGCATTATCTTTAGAATTGTTCACTTTAGCGATAACCGTTTGGTTATCACAATTCATAAGAATAGCCGGTACAGGTTTTTTCAACAACCGGCAAGTCCATCAAGAGCTCACGCAGCCATTCTGCCTCAACAGTAGCTGTGTCCAAAGCAGTTAATTCTGCTTCCATAGTTGACCTCGTCAATATGGTTTGCTTGCAAGACCTCCATGACACTGCGCCACCACCATGAGTAAATACATACCCACTTGTTGCGTAAAGTACATCAACATCGGAGATCCAATTTGAATCACTATATCCTTCTAGCACAGCAGGATGCCCTGAATAAGTAATTCCGTAACTCATAGTACCTCTCAGATAGCACAAGACCCTTTCTAGTGCATGCCAATGATCATCACCCGGGTTGGACATGAACCTACTCAGTTTGCTCACAGCAAAAGAGATATCTGGTCTTGTAGCGCTAGCTAAGTACATGAGTGAACCGACAATTTGAGAGTATCTTAATTGATCTCTCGTTTCTTTCTTGTTCTTTCTGAGTGTCACGCTGGGATCATAAGGTGTTGGAGAAGGCTTGCTATCCATAAAACCGAATCAGTTCAAGACCTTCTCAACATAGTGAGATTGCGTTAATGTAATCCCACTCTCATCCTTAATAAGTTTGATGTTTAGAATTACATCGGCTTCTCCCAGATCTTTCATGTCAAAACTTTTCGATAGAAAAGACTTGACCTCATTAATTGCATTAATGTTTGTACCAAAGATCAGTATGTCGTCCACATACAAACATAATATGACACTATTGCCCCCACCATGGCGATAGTAAACACACCTATCAGCCTCGTTAATGACAAATCCTGCAGAAGTCAGAGTTCTTTCAAACTTCTCATGCCATTGCTTAGGTGCCTGTTTCAGACCATACAAAGATTTTAACAACTTGCACACCTTTCTCTCTTCACCCTTTACCACAAACCCGTCAGGCTGATCCATATAGATCTCCTCTTCCAACTCTCCATTGAGAAAAGCTGTCTTTACATCCATTTGATGAATGATAAGACCATAAGAGGCAGCCAAGGAAAGTAACACTCGAATGGTGGTCATTCTAGCAACGGGTGAATAGGTGTCAAAGTAATCTTCGCCTTCTTTATGAGTGTAGCCCTTGGCCACTAGCCGCGCCTTGTACTTATCAATAGTACCATCAGGCTTTAGCTTCTTTTTGAACACCCACTTACAGCCCACAGGTTTACAACCATATGGTCTATCAGTTAGTTCCCAAGTTCCATTAGAAAGAATTGAGTCCATCTCATTATGAACAACTTCTTTCCAATCATCTACATCCGGAGATGCATATGCTTCTGCAATCGTCTTGGGTGTGTCGTCCACAAGGTATACAATGAAATCATCACCAAAGGATTTTGCAATCCTTTGTCTCTTGTTCCTTCTAGGAACTTCATTGTTATCCTTCTCAAGGACTTCCTCATGTGATTGTTCGAAATATTCATCAGTTGTACTAGATTCAGGAATTATCTCAGAAGAAAATCTAGCAATGCTATGCATATCTTTCATAGGAAATATGTTCTCAAAAAATGTTGCATCACGAGATTCCATTATAGTATCAACATGCATATCAGGTACTTCAGATTTTACCACTAAAAACCTATAAGCAATGCTCCGTTGAGCATACCCTAGAAAGACACAATCCACTGTCTTTGGTCCAAGTTTGCGTTTGTCGTGAAAGTTTGCATTTCTAACTCGCGCCGCCATCCCCTAGGTGTTTTTCGGTGTGTCTCTGGCCGCAGCCGGTAGCTGTATATATATTAGGACCAGAGGCAGTATTGTGTCGCGACCACAATCCCAAACCGACTCGGTTTCTAATTCGTATACTTACCGAACAAGAAATCAAAAACTTGTCTGCCAAGACATAAAAATAAAACGGCAAAAGGAAGCTGCGCTCCTGCAAGGAGACGGACCGGATTTCGGCGGACCATTCACGCGCATGTCGCATGTACGCCTCGGCACGGCACGGCACGGCACGGCACGGCCCGGCCCGGCCCGGCCAGGCGAGCGAGCGCGCGCGTGTGGTTTTCCCTTTCTCTTCTCGCACACCACTTAGAGTGGTGGAGAGAACCCACTATATAAAGAGGTCCAACTCTTCTTCAACTTCCAAGGTGGGACTAAACTTAGCACCACCACTTGCCATTTTACACATGGGCTTTGAGATTTCAGAAATTGCTATGGGCCTAGCCCATTAATTCTAACAACTCTTTCGTGAAGTTACAGATGATGTGGCCTTCCAAGATCTGGGATGGTCCGGCACTGCGTACACTTGGGACAATCGTCAAGTAGGTGTAGCAAATGTAAAAGCAAGGCTTGATAGAGCTTTTGCTAATGAAGAATTCCGGCTACACTTTAGGCATATCAGGATCAGACATCTTCCATCCATAGAGTCAGATCATTGCTTTGTTGTAGCAGAAATAAAAGAGAATTTTCCAAACATGTCAAGAGCTAAGAAACAATTCAGATATGAAAACGTATGGGCTTCGCATGTGGATTATGATCAAATAGTCGCAAGAACTTGTTGTTAAGAAGGACGCTGGAACCATGGGGCGCGCGGGAATTGGCTGCCTCACACGTAAGGTGAGACAGCTCCATAGAAGACTTGAGAAACTACGATGCCGATCAATTGGACGTGGACCGACTGAAGAGGAGCGGGCACTACTAGGAAAAGGGCTATAGATGATATGGCCACTAATGACGCACCAGACATGTGGTGCGCCATTACTATATACTAATGGCGCACCATGTGTTGGTGCGCCATTAGTGTGAAAATACTAATGGCGCACCACATCCACGGTGCGCCATTAGTAAATTTTTTTTTTCAAAACTACTAATGGCGCATCGTGGGATGGTGCGCCATTAGTAGTTCAACTAGTAATGGCGCACCATCCCACGATGCGCCATTAGTAATTATGTTTCAAAAAAAAATTCAAATTTTTTTTATTTTTATTTTTAAACTACTAATGGCGCACCGTGGGAGTGGTGCGCCGTTACTAGTTGAACTACTAATGGCACACCACTCACAGGTGCGCCATTAGTAATTTTGTTACAAATTTTATTTCAAATTTTTTTTAAGTACTAATGGCGCACGGTTGGGGTGGTGCGCCATTACTAGTTGAACTACTAATGGCGCACCACCTCCACGGTGCGCCATTAGTAACTTGGCCCATTCCACCGAATGCACCCCCCGACCGCCTTTTCAGTTTAAAAAAAATAAAAAAATGATGGAAATGTCAAAAAAATAAAATAAAACAAGTTTCCCATGTGATATGTGGTCTAGTTGTTGGGAAAATTAACAAATATGAATTTCGACTTTATTTGCAAAATCTCTCTGGAATTTCTTAAAATGGGCATAACTTTTGCATACGAACTCGGATGAAAAAGTTTTTTATATGAAAAATCATCTACTCGAAAAGTTACATCCGAATTTAACTGGGGGAACCCCGTTAAACATTTTCAAAATCCTCAAAAACCTAACAGAAAAAAGATACGGGGCTTTTAAGATCTGGAGAGGCAAAAAATTCAAAAAAATCAAACTTACTAATGGCGCACCTGCCCGTGGTGCGCCATTACTATCTTCCCGCCTTCAAAATTCAAAATAAATTAAAAAAATAAAAAAAAAGTTACTAATGGCGCACCTGCCCATGGTGCGCCATTAGTATCTTCCCGCCTTCAAAATTCAAAATAAATCAAAAAAATAAAAAAAGTTACTAATGGCGCACCTGCCCATGGTGCGCCATTACTATACCATATATATGGCTGGGCGTGTCCTCTCCTCCTTACCTCTTCATTCTTCTCCTCCACTCCACCTCTCCTCCACTTCATCTCCTTCTCCCTCCTCTCCGGTGAGCTCCTCCTCCCTCCTCTCCGGTGAGCCCCTCCTCCCTCCTCTCCGGTGAGCTCCTCCTCCCTCCTCTCCGGTGAGCTCCTCCTCCCTCCTCTCCGGTGAGCTCCTCCTCCCTCCTCTCCGGTGAGATCCTCCTCCGTCCTCTCCGGTGAGCTCCTCCTCCCTCCTCTTCGGTGAGCTCCTACTCCCTCCTCTCCGGTGAGCTCCTCCTCCCTCCTCTTCGGTGAGCTCCTCCTCCCTCCTCTTCGGTGAGCTCCTCCTCCCTCCTCTTCGGTGAGCTCCCCTCATGGTTTCTCCTTCCTCCTCTCCGATGCTCCGGTGAACTCCTCTCCGGCGACCTCCTCCTCCTCTCCGGCGATGTAGGCGAGCACCTCTCCGGCGACCTCCTCCTCCTCCTCTCCGGCGAACTCCTCTCCGGCAAAAGAACACGGCAAAAGAACGTACAAGATCCAAAAACAGGAACAAAATTTGAAATAATATCATGCAAAAAAAGAGCCAAAAAACGAGCAAAAAATGGGCAAAAAAATCGCGATCCAGATCCAAATTCAAAATTCAAAAATAGCAATGGCACACGGTGGGGGTTAGACGGTGCGCCACTACTATTTTCCCGCCTTCAAAATTAAAAAATACTAATGGCGCACCGTGGCCTATACTAATGGCGCACCAGTGGCCTATACTAATGGCGCACCAGTGGTGCGCCATTAGTATACCAGATACTAATGGCGCACCACTGGTGCGCCATTAGTAAAAAATACTAGTGGCGTGATGCTAGTGGCGCACCAGTGGTGCGCCATTAGTAGGCAAAACTGGTGCGCCACTAGTAAGCCTTTTTCTAGTAGTGGGGCTACTGTTGGTAGCTTGCGGGAGGCGCTCCAACAGGAAGAAAAATTTGGTTACGGCAACGTTCGCGGGTGCCGTGTCTTCGGGAAGGAGACCGCAACACCTCTTACTTCCAGGCTCAAGCAGCGCAAAGACAAAGACTTAACAGGATCCAAGGCCTGCGTCGTCAGGATGGTTCACTTTGTGCCACTGAAGCCGAGGACAAGAGTGAGGTGCAAGTTTTCTACGAGAACATTTATGAGTCTCAAGGTTACTCGGATGCGACCGATCTGTTGAACCATGTTCCAGCCAAGGTTACTTTGGATATGAATACTGAGCTCACTAAACCGTATACTGCGGCTGAGGTTCGTACAACGTTATTTCAAATGGCCCCGTCTAAAGCACCAGGGGTAGATGGTTTCACGACTGGTTTTTATCAGCGGCATTGGGGTTTAATTGGTGAGGATGTAACCCGAGCAGTGCTAGATTTCTTGAATGGAGGTGAACTACCAGCTGGGTTGAATGATACTTCGATTACATTAATTCCCAAGGTACGACACCCTCAGTCAATTGCTCAATATCGGCCCATTGCTCTCTGTCCGGTTCTTTATAAAATTGCAGCCAAATGTATTACAAACCGGTTGAGACCTGTAATGGACTTGATCATTAGTGAAGAGCAAAGTGCTTTTGTCCCTGGGCGTCTTATAACTGACAATGTACTAGTGGCATATGAAAGTGTGCATACTATGAAGAGGAGGAAGAAGGGGAACAATTTTGCTTGTGCTGTCAAGTTAGATATGATGAAGGCCTACGATCGAGTTGAGTGGCATTTCCTTGAAGCCATTCTAACAAGACTAGGGTTCAACATGATCTTTACTCGTTTGATAATGAAGTGTGTTACTTCAGTCAGGTTCTCAATTCGTTTTAATGGAGAACTACAGCCTTCCTTCACACCTTCACGTGGATTTAGGCAAGGAGATCCAGTGTCTCCATATATCTTTTTGATATGTGCAGAAGGCCTCTCTTCGTTGCTCAAGTCTCATATTGGAGGACATATCGACAGAGGTATTCGAGTAAGTTACAGATCACCTTGGGTGTCACATTTATTGTTTGCAGATGATAGTTTGATTTTCATCAGTGCAACTAATCAAAGTGCTATTCGACTGAATGAGATCCTTAGAATTTATGGTGATGCTTCGGGGCAGTGTGTCAATCACGATAAAAGCTCTATCTATTTCAGCTCCAACACACCAGCACACTTGAGATAGCAGCTGAAAACAGTTCTGAACATTCCCGTGGAGGCTTTCAGCGAGAGATATCTGGGCCTGCCTGTTGGAGATCGTTGCAGAAATTAAAAAAAATTCTACGCATCACCAAGAACAATCTATGGAGTCTTCTAGCAACGAGAGGGAAAAGAGTGCATCTACATACCCTTGTAGATCGCGCGCGGAAGCGTTCAAGAGAACGGGGTTGATGGAGTCGTACTCGTCGTGATCCAAATCACCGATGATCCTAGCGCCGAACGGACGGCACCTCCGCGTTCAACACACGTACGGTTGGGGAAGATGTCTCCTCCTTCTTGATCCAGCAAGGGGGAGGGAGAGGTTGATGGAGATCCAGCAGCACGAAGGCGTGGTGGTGGAAGCAGTGGGGATCTCGGCAGGGCTTCGCCAAGCTCAGCGAGAGGGAGAGGTGTCACGGGAGGGAGAGGGAGGCGCCAGGGGCAGGGATGCGTCTCCCATGCGCCTCCCCACTATATATAGGGGTGGAGGGGGCTGGTTTCTTGCCCTCCAAGTCCATTGGGGCGTTGGCAAAGGTGGGGGAAAGAAATCCCATCATTTCCCTTCCCCACCAATTGTTATCCCCCTTTTTTAGGGATCTTGATCTTATCCCTTCGGGATATGATCTTATTCCTTCTAAGGTGGGATCTTGGTGCGCCTTGACCAGGGGTGTGGGGCCTTGCCCCCACTACCCACGTTCATGTGGGTCCCCCCATGCAGGTGGGCCCCACTTCGGAACCTTCTAGAACCTTCCCGGTACAATACCGAAAAATCCCGAACATTTTTTGGTGGCCAAAATAGGACTTCCCATATATAAATCTTTACCTTCGGACCATTCCGGAACTCCTAGTGACGTCCGGGATCTCATCCGGGACTCCGAACAACTTTCGGTTAACCGCATACTAATATCTCTACAACTCTAGCGTCACCGAACCTTAAGTGTGTAGACCCTACGGGTTCGGGAGACATGCAAACATGACCGAGACGACTCTCCGGTCAATAACCAACAGCGGGATCTGGATACCCATGTTGGCTCCCGCATGTTCCACGATGATCTCATCGGATGAACCACGATGTCGAGGATTCAATCAATCCCGTATACAATTCCCTTTGTCAATCGGTACGTTACTTGCCCGAGATTCGATCATCGGTATCCCAATACCTTGTTCAATCTCGTTACCGGCAAGTCACTTTACTCGTACCGTAATGCATGATCCCGTGACCAAACACTTGGTCACATTGAGCTCATTATGATGATGCATTACCGAGTGGGCCCAGAGATACCTCTCCGTCATACGGAGTGACAAATCCCAGCCTCGATTCGTGCCAACCCAACAGACACTTTCGGAGATACCCGTAGTGCACCTTTATAGCCACCCAGTTACGTTGTGATGTTTGGCACACCCAAAGCACTCCTATGGTATCCGGGAGTTGCACAATCTCATGGTCTATGGAAATGATACTTGACATTTGGAAAAGCTCTAGCAAACGAACTACACGATCTTGTGCTATGCTTAGGATTGGGTCTTGTCCATCACATCATTCTCCTAATGATGTGATCCCGTTATCAATGACATCCAATGTCCATAGCAGGAAACCATGACTATCTGTTGATCAACGGGCTAGTCAACTAGAGGCTCACTAGGGACATGTTGTGGTCTATGTATTCACACATGTATTACGATTTCCGGATAACACAATTATAGCATGAACAATAGACAATTATCATGAACAAGGTAATATAATAATAACCATTTTATTATTGCCTCTAGGGCATATTTCCAACAGTCTCCCACTTGCACTAGAGTCAATAATCTAGTTATATTGTGATGAATCGAACACCCATAGAGTTCTGGTGTTGATCATGTTTTGCTCTAGGGAGAGGTTTAGTCAACGGATCTGCTACATTCAGGTCCGTATGTACTTTACAAATATCTATGTCTCCATTTTGAACATTTTCACGAATGGAGTTGAAGCGACGCTTGATATGCCTGGTCTTCCTGTGAAACCTAGGCTCCTTGGCAAGGGCAATAGCTCCAGTGTTGTCACAGAAGAGAGTCATCGGGCCCGACGCATTGGGAATAACTCCTAGGTCGGTAATGAACTCCTTCACCCAGATTGCTTCTTGTGCTGCCTCTGAGGCCGCCATGTATTCCGCTTCACATGTAGATCCCGCCACAACGCTTTGCTTGCAACTGCACCAGCTTACTGCCCCCATTCAAAATATACATGTATCCGGTTTGTGACTTAGAGTCATCCAGATCTGTGTCGAAACTAGCATCGACGTAACCCTTTACGACGAGCTCTTCGTCACCTCCATAAACGAGAAACATATCCTTAGTCCTCTTCAGGTACTTCAGGATATTCTTGACTGCTGTCCAGTGTTCCATGCCGGGATTACTTTGGTACCTTCCTACCAAACTTACGACAAGGTTTACATCAGGTCTGGTACACAGCATGGCATACATAATAGACCCTATGGCCGAGGCATAGGGACGACACTCATCTTTTCTCTATCTTCTACCGTGGTCGGGCATTGAGCCGTGCTCAATTGCACACCTTGCAATATAGGCAAGAACCCCTTCTTGGACTGATCCATATTGAACTTCTTCAATATCTTGTCAAGGTACGTACTTTGTGAAAGACCAATGAGGCATCTTGATCTATCTCTATAGATCTTGATGCCTAATATATAAGCAGCTTCTCCAAGGTCCTTCATTGAAAAACACTTGTTCAAGTAGGCCTTTATGCTTCCCAAGAATTCTATATCATTTCCCATCAACAGTATGTCATCCACATATAATATGAGAAATGCTACAGAGCTCTCACTCACTTTCTTGTAAACACAGGCTTCTCCATAAGTCTGTGTAAACCCAATTCTTAGGATTCTTAGGATCTTGCATACCTTGTTAGCATTCTTAGGATCGACAAAACCTTCCGGCTGCATCATATACAATTCTTCCTTAAGAAAGCCGTTAAGGAATGCCGTTTTGACGTCCATTTGCCATATCTCATAATCATAGTATGCGGCAATTGCTAACATCATTCGGACGGACTTCAGCTTCGCTACGGGTGAGAAAGTCTCATCGTAGTCAACCCCTTGAACTTGTCGATAACCCTTAGCGACAAGTCGAGCTTTATAGATGGTAACATTACCATCCGCGTCTGTCTTCTTTTTAAAGATCCATTTGTTTTCTATCGCTCGCCGATCATCGGGCAAGTCTGTCAAAGTCCACACTTTGTTTTCATACATGGATCCTATCTCGGATTGCATGGCTTCAAGCCATTTGTCGGAATCTGGGCCCGCCATTGCTTCTTCATAGTTCGAAGGTTCACCGTTGTCTAACAACATGATTTCCAAGACAGGGTTGCCGTACCACTCTGGCGCGGAACGTGTCCTTGTGGACCTACGAAGTTCAGTAGGAGCTTGATCCGAAGTACCTTGATCATCATCATCATTAACTTCCTCTCTAGTCGGTGCAGGCACCACAAGAACATCTTCCTGAGCTGCGCTACTTTCCGGTTCAAGAGGTAGTACTTCATCAAGTTCCACTTTCCTCCCACTTACTTCTTTTGAGAGAAACTCTTTCTTCAGAAAGGACCCGTTCTTGGCAACAAAGATCTTGCCTTCGGATCTGAGGTAGAAGGTATACCCAATGGTTTCCTTAGGGTATCCTATGAAGACGCATTTTTCCGACTTGGGTTCGAGCTTTTCAGGTTGAAGTTTCTTGACATAAGCATCGCATCCCCAAACTTTTAGAAACGACAGCTTAGGTTTCTTCCCAAACCATAATTCATACGGTGTCGTCTCAACGGATTTCGACGGAGCCCTATTTAAAGTGAATGCGGCAGTCTCTAAAGCATAGCCCCAAAATGAGAGCGGTAGATCGGTAAGAGACATCATAGATCGCACCATATCCAATAGAGTGCGATTACGACGTTCGGACACACCATTTCGCTGAGGTGTTCCAGGCGGCGTGAGTTGTGAAACTATTCCACATTTCCTTAAGTGTGTGCCAAATTCGTGACTCAAATATTCCCCTCCACGATCTGATCGTAAGAACTTTATTTTTCTGTCACGTTGATTCTCAACCTCACTCTGAAATTCCTTGAACTTTTCAAAGGTCTCAGACTTGTGTTTCATTAGGTAGACATACCCATATCTACTCAAGTCATCAGTGAGAGTGAGAACATAACGATAGCCACCGCGAGCCTCAACACTCATTGGACCGCACACATCAGTATGTATGATTTCCAATAAGTTGGTTGCTTGCTCCATTGTTCCGGAGAACGGAGTCTTGGTCATCTTACCCATGAGGCATGGTTCGCACGTGTCAAATGATTCGTAATCAAGAGACTCCAAAAGTCCATCTGCATGGAGCTTCTTCATGCATTTGACACCAATGTGACCAAGACGGCAGTGCCACAAGTATGTGGGACTATCATTATCAACCTTACATCTTTTGGTATTCACACTATGAATATGTGTAACACTACGTTCGAGATTCATTAAGAATAAACCATTAACCAGCGGGGCATGACCATAAAACTAAATAGAACAACCATTATTCTCGGATTTAAATGAGTAGCCATCTCGAATTAAACGAGATCCTGATACAATGTTCATGCTCAAAGCTGGCACTAAATAACAATTATTGAGGTTTAAAACTAATCCCGTAGGTAAATGTAGAGGTAGCGTGCCGACGGCGATCACATCGACCTTGGAACCATTCCTGACGCGCATCGTCACCTCGTCCTTTGCCAGTCTCCGTTTATTCCGCAGCTCCTGCTTTGAGTTACAAATATGAGCAACCGCACCGGTATCAAATACCCAGGAGCTACTACGAGTGCTGGTAAGGTACACATCAATAACATGTATATCACATATACCTCTGGTGTTGCCGGCCTTCTTGTCCACTAAGTACTTGGGGCAGTTCCGCTTCCAGTGACCACTTCCCTTGCAATAAAAGCACTCAGTCTCAGGCTTGGGTCCATTCTTTGGCTTCTTCCCGGCAACTGGCTTACTGGGCACGGCAACTCCCTTGCCGTCCTTTTGAAGTTCTTCTTACCCTTGCCTTTCTTGAACTTAGTGGTTTTATTCACCATCAACACTTGATGTTCCTTTTTGATCTCCACCTCCGCTGATTTCAGCATTGAATATACCTCAGGAATGGTCTTTTTCATCCCCTGCATATTGAAGTTCATCACAAAGCTCTTGTAGCTCGCTGGAAGCGACTGAAGGATTCTGTCAATGACCGCATCATCCGGGAGATTAACTCCCAGCTGAGTCAAGCGGTTGTGTAACCCAGACATTTTGAGTATGTGCTCACTGACAGAACTATTTTCCTCCATCTTACAACTGAAGAACTTGTCGGAGACTTCATATCCCTCGACCCGGGCATGAGCTTGGAAAACCATTTTCAGCTCTTCGAACATCTCATATGCTCCGTGTTGCTCAAAATGCTTTTGGAGCCCCGGTTCTAAGCTGTAAAGCATGCCGCACTGAACGAGGGAGTAATCATCAGCACGCTGCTGCCAAGCGTTCATAACGTCTTGGTTCTCTGGGATGGGTGCGTCACCTAGCGGTGCTTCTAGGACATAATCTTTCTTGGCAGCAATGAGGATGATCCTCAGGTTCCGGACCCAGTCCGTATAGTTGCTGCCATCATCTTTCAGTTTGGTTTTCTCTAGGAATGCGTTGAAGTTGAGGGCAACATTAGCGTGGGCCATTTGATCTACAAGACATATTGTAAAGATTTTAGACTAAGTTCATGATAATTAAGTTCATCTAATCAAATTATTCAATGAACTCCCACTCAGATAGACATCCCTCTAGTCATCTAAGTGAAACATGATCTGAGTCAACTAGGCCGTGTCCGATCATCACGTGAGACAGGCTAGTCAACATCGGTGAACATCTTCATGTTGATCGTATCTTCTATACGACTCATGCTCGACCTTTCGGTCTTCCGTGTTTCGAGGCCATGTCTGTACATGCTAGGCTCGTCAAGTCAACCTAAGTGTATTGCGTGTGTAAATCTGGCTTACACCCGTTGTATTCGAACGTTAGAATCTATCACACCCGATCATCACGTGGTGCTTCGAAACAACGAACCTTCGCAACGGTGCACAGTTAGGGGGAACACTTTCTTGAAATTATTGCGAGGGATCATCTTATTTAAGCTACCGTCGTTCTAAGCAAATAAGATGTAAAACATGATAAACATCACATGCAATCAAATAGTGACATGATATGGCCAGTATCATATTCCTCCTTTGATCTCCATCTTCGGGGCGCCATGATCATCTTCGTCACCGGCATGACACCATGATCTCCATCATCATGATCTCCATCATCGTGTCTTCATGAAGTTGTCACGCCAACGATTACTTCTAGTTCTATGGCTAACGTGTTTAGCAATAAAGTAAAGTAATTTACATGGCGTTATTCAATGACACGCAGGTCATACAAAAATAAAGACAACTCCTATGGCTCCTGCTGGTTGTCATACTCATCGACATGCAAGTCGTGATTCCTATTACAAGAACATGATCAATCTCATACATCACATATATTTCATTCATCACATCCTTTTGGCCATATCACATCACAAGGCATATGCTGCAAAAACAAGTTAGACGTCCTCTAATTGTTGTTGCATGTTTTTACGTGGCTTCTATAGGTTTCTAGCAAGAACGTTTCTTACCTACGTAAAACCACAACGTGATATGCCAATTTCTATTTACCCTTCATAAGGACCCTTTTCATCAAATCCGATCCGACTAAAGTGGGAGAGACAGACACCCGCTAGCCACCTTATGCAACTAGTGCATGTCAGTCGGTGGAACCTGTCTCACGTGAGCGTACGTGTAAGGTCGGTCCGGGCTGCTTCATCCCACGATGCCGCCAAATCAAGATAAGACTAGTAACGGCAAGTAAATTGACAATATCGACGCCCACAACTGCTTTGTGTTCTAGTCGTGCATAGAAACTACGCATAGACCTAGCTCATGATGCCACTATTGGAGATCGTTGCAGAAATTAAAAAAAATTCTACGCATCACCAAGAACAATCTATGGAGTCTTCTAGCAACGAGAGGGAAAAGAGTGCATCTACGTACCCTTGTAGATCGCGCGCGGAAGCGTTCAAGAGAACGGGGTTGATGGAGTCGTACTCGTCATGATCCAAATCACCGATGATCCTAGCGCCAAACGGACGGCACCTCCGCGTTCAACACACGTACGGTTGGGGAAGACGTCTCCTCCTTCTTGATCCAGCAAGGGGGAGGGAGAGGTTGATGGAGATCCAGCAGCACGACGGCGTGGTGGTGGAAGCAGCGGGGATCTCGGCAGGGCTTCGCCAAGCTCAGCGAGAGGGAGAGGGAGGCGCCAGGGGCAGGGGTGCGTCTCCCATGCGCCTCCCCACTATATAGGGGTGGAGGGGGCTGGTTTCTTTCCCTCCAAGTCCATTGGGGCGTTGGCAAAGGTGGGGGAAAGAAATCCCATCATTTCCCTTCCCCACCAATTGTTATCCCCCTTTTTTAGGGATCTTGATCTTATCCCTTCGGGATATGATCTTATTCCTTCTAAGGTGGGATCTTGGTGCGCCTTGACCAGGGGTGTGGGGCCTTGCCCCCACTACCCACGTTCATGTGGGTCCCCCCATGCAGGTGGGCCCCACTTCGGAACCTTCTAGAACCTTCCCGGTACAATACCGAAAAATCCCAAACATTTTTCGGTGGCCAAAATAGGACTTCCCATATATAAATCTTTACCTCCGGACCATTCCGGAACTCCTCGTGACGTCCGGGATCTCATCCGGGACTCCGAACAACTTTCGGTTAACCGCATACTAATATCTCTACAACTCTAGCATCACCGAACCTTAAGTGTGTAGACCCTACGGGTTCGGGAGACATGCAGACATGACCGAGACGACTCTCCGGTCAATAACCAACAGCGGGATCTGGATACCCATGTTGGCTCCCACATGTTCCACGATGATCTCATCGGATGAACCACGATGTCGAGGATTCAATCAATCCCGTATACAATTCCCTTTGTCAATCGGTACGTTACTTGCCCGAGATTCGATTGTCGGTATCCCAATACCTTGTTCAATCTCGTTACCGGCAAGTCACTTTACTCGTACCGTAATGCATGATCCCGTGACCAAACACTTGGTCACATTGAGCTCATTATGATGATGCATTACCGAGTGGGCCCAGAGATACCTCTCCGTCATACGGAGTGACAAATCCCAGTCTCGATTCGTGCCAACCCAACAGACACTTTCGGAGATACCCATAGTGCACCTTTATAGCCACCTAGTTACGTTGTGACGTTTGGCACACCCAAAGCACTCCTATGGTATTCGGGAGTTGCACAATCTCATGGTCTAAGGAAATGATACTTGACATTTGGAAAAGCTCTAGCAAATGAACTACACGATCTTGTGCTATGCTTAGGATTGGGTCTTGTCCATCACATCATTCTCCTAATGATGTGATCCCGTTATCAATGACATCCAATGTCCATAGTCAGGAAACCATGACTATCTGTTGATCAACGGGCTAGTCAACTAGAGGCTCACTAGGGACATGTTGTGGTCTATGTATTCACACATGTATTACGATTTCCGGATAACACAATTATAGCATGAATAATAGACAATTATCATGAACAAGGAAATATAATAATAACCATTTTATTATTGCCTCTAGGGCATATTTCCAACACTGCCAACTACTGTTGGTCGTATTAATAGTGGCACTTTTGATCACATCGGGGAGAGGGCACGGAGCAAGATGCAGGGATGGTCAGAAAAGCTACTGGCTTGTGTCGGGCGGGAAACCTTGCTAAAGTCGGTGGTTCAAGCCATTCCAACTTACTCGATGAGTACTTTTTTGCTCACTAAAAAAGTCTGTAAGAGTCTTACTTCCCCAATGGCAAATTTTTTTTGGAGTAGCTCTCTTGACAAGAATGGAATGCATTGGGTGTCGTGGAAGAATCTAGCAACACCGAAGTGCAAAGGAGGTATGGGTTTTCGAGACCCTCATCAGTTTAACCTTGCGCTACTGGGAAAGCACGGGTGGAGATTCCTAACCAATCCGAGCTCTCTCTGTGCAAGGGTTTAAAGGGCCGCTACTTTCCTGACACGGATTTTATGCATGCAACAGTCCCTAAGTCTGCATCTGCAACTTGGAGGGCGATCATAGCTGGCAGGGAAGCTTTGAAGGTAGGCTTGATCAAAAGAGTGGGAGATGGATCTTCCATTGATGCATGGACAGATAAGTGGATTCCGGGCACAATTTCTATGTCCCCCATGATGAAACCAGCGTCTGCTACAATCCACATGGTGTCAGACCTCATTGACACGGATAACTGGTCCTGGCGACAGGAGCTAGTTAGGTCAAACTTCATTGCCCCAGATGCGGATGCGATCCTCAACATACCAATCAGGCGTGGAGGTGGTGATGATTTCTTTGCTTGGGCCTTTGAGACTTCAGGTAACTACACAGTTAAATCGGCGTACCTTGCTCTAATGACTCAGAACGAGCGTCTTGCTCTAGGAGAAGGGACGGATACCAGAGCTTCAAGAGATGAATCACTACTGTGGAGTGCTCTGTGGAAACTCAAAGTTATCCCAAAGGTGCGTGTGTTTTGGTGGCGTGTACTTCGACGGATACTGCCTGATGAGTGCACACTCAAACACCGCCATATTGCAGTCATCGACAGATGCAATGTTTGCTTGGCCAAGGAGGAAGATCTCATGCATGCACTTATTCATTGCACACATGCACAGCGCTTCTGGAATGAAGCGTTTGCTTGGTTTGGCATCAGATTACCTCCACTTCACCCGGACTCTTGGTCTCGGGATATCTTATGTGATACTCGGTTTTCTGAGGATGATCGACCAAAAATCATCACCATCATGTGGACGATCTGGCACTCTCGCAACCGAGTTAAACATGGAGAAGAAGGTAGGGGCCCGACAGCAGCTCTCCGAGCCACTAAGGAAGCCCTAGCCCTACTTGAGATGCCACGCAACACACCGATTGTTCTTCCTGGACATGGGTGGAGACCACCAGAACAAGGCGTGATCAAGCTCACAACTGATGGGGCATTGAATTTTGCAGATGGAAGGGGGGTGCAGGTGGTGTAGCTCGTTCCTCGAATGCATTATTGGGGGCCTGGTACAAACCATTCGTGGGCATCTCTGGCCCACTTATTGTTGAAGCTTTGGCAATGCGAGAGGGAGCCCGCTTTGCTGCACTACGAGGGCTATCGCATGTGATCATGGAAGTGGACTGTCTGGAGTTGGTGACACTCTGGAACACTCGCCACAATTCTAGATCGATTGTGGCACCTATCTTAGAAGAAATAGGAGAGCTAGTCTTTAATTTTCCTGTATTTGTGATTCAGCATGTAAACCGGTCGGCAAACTTACCGGCACATCTTTGTGCTAAGCATGCTTGCACTCTGAATGTGACCGAAAGTTGGCTCGACAAAACCCGAGCTTCCTGGTATCAAGCCTACTGGCTGATTGTCCAAGGATCTCTTTTGTTGAGTAAAAGCTCTCTGATTTGATTGGAAAAAAAGAGTGCTAAGTTTTTCTTTTTAAGGAATCTCGCCAACTTTATTCATTCAAGAAATGTTCAAAGGTACTCCATGTCTACCTATGGCTAAAAGGTTTTATATAGTGGGAGTACAAAGTCATGTGGATTTTTTGAACCAAACATGCCTACCTATGGCTAAATTACAAGCCATTTTAGAGCCAGGGCTTTGCCTCCTCCTCCTCCTCCTCCAAGAAAGAAAGTTAGGGTTCGTGCCTCTCGCCGGCGCCGGCGCAGGTCCGCCTCGTCTCCGGTGGCCCTAGGGCCATGGAGGCGCGGTGGATCCTGGCAAGGGCCGGCAGGAGGGCTCCGTTTTTAGTCGTTTTTTTCAATCTTGTTAGGGTTTGTGTCCTACTCAGGAAGGTGAGACGGCGGCGGCTCCCTGAAGATGGAATAAAGGTCTCCCCGCCTAGTCCCCGTTCCGGCGGTGCGTCTAGAATCGTTGGTGGGCGTGTGGAGGTGTGTCTCCGGCAGATCTATCTTTGGTGGATTTGCTCGGATCTCGTCGTTGTTCGTCCACGTTCGTGTGTCTTCGGTTTGGATCCTTCCGATCTACGTTATTTTTCATCGGCGGCGGTTGCTGTTCTGGGGTGCTGGTCCTATGGGGCCTTAGCACGACGACTTCCCGACTGTCTACTACAATAAGTTGTGCCCGGCTCCGGCGATGGAGGGGCGATGACGGCGGCGCGCCTTCGGCTCGCTTCGGTGCTTGTAGTCGTCGCTAGGTGGTCTACGGGTCTGGATGTAATTTTTATTTCTGGTGTTTGTTGTACTGCCATGATTGAAGATGAATAGATTGGAAGTTTTTTCGCAAAAAAAAAAAATTTACAAGCCATTTTGCTAAGATTGTGAGCTTCAAAAATAAAGTTCCTATGCTCGTGAATGAAAATACACAACTCAGAAAATTTCACACTCTCTACTATCTCCTTGACTATTGCTGCATGAGGCCCTCCAGTGCCCTGCTTGATGTCCTTCACAGCACCTTCACAATATGATGCAACATAGAATCTTTGCACACCCAGGTCCGCAGCAAGTGCCAAAGATACCCGGAAAGCATATGTTTCTACGATCGTTGGCACCCGGGGTCGTGGGTTGGCCATGTACTGTAGCGTCGATTTTCACTATTTTACTGTTTTGCATGATTTTTTTTCTTGTTTTCCTTTTGTTCACACACATTGTACATTATTCTTAGACATTAGGAATATACTTCTAAACAAGTTTACCATTTTTCAAATATATGATTATCATTTTTTGAACAAAATACCCTTTTCTGTCTATTTTTACATTGTACCTTTTCATATACATCTAAAACATTTTTTATACATGCTTAAACATTTTCAAATAAATAATTAGCATTCGTTTACAATATAAGTTTTTGATTTTTTTTAATATGTGTTAAAAAATAAAATACACGTTGGAACACTATTTATTAATACTAAGTATTTTTAAACTACACAGACACTTTTGTACATTGTACAAATAATATATTTTTAAATAACAAACATATTTTTGAAACTCGTGAATATTTTTAATGAATGTACATTTTCTTAAATGGTACAACACACTTTTCTTAATTACATGAACTTTTTTACATTGTATAGACGTTTTTAAAAATTCACATACATTGTTTTGAAATACATAGCATTTTAAAATGTCACAAACATTTTAGTTGAATTCTACCAACATATTTAAAAAATTACGCTTACAATTTTTGTACATTGTGTTAACATTTTTCAAATTCATGGATCTATTTTTTTCTTAAGTAAAATTAAGTTTTGAAAATATGTATTCAGAATATTTTCTAAAATATGAACAAAACAATAAAAATTAAGAAATGAGTGAATGGAAAAACAGCAAAGAAAAATGACTGATCTGCGAAAGCTACTTGTGCCTCCCTATTAATAGTATCGCCTGACGCGAGACGAGCTTCTGTCTCGGCAGAGGCGAGACAAAGCCACGCCCCTGCTACATGATTGAGTACAAAAAAGTGTTTTTTAAAACAATTGTTTTTATGAAAATTACCCAGATGTATTATCAAAATTTGTTGTTAAAAAAGTTCACCAAAAGTACACATTTTTTTCTTCAAAATGACTCGGATCTATTATAAAAGTTCGTCAATAGTGCAAAGCAGCTCAAACATAATAAAAATTATATCGAGGTCCCTAGACAAACAAATGACCAATCTCGCACTAGAACAAGTCGTCACCGCTTCCTTACCGAAGCTGGCCTTACCTTGTCGATGACAGTCGAGAAATCTTCGTGCACGTTCCCCTATGGACCAACTCCCTGGAGCCGCAGTTGTCTTTGTTGTCTTTGTTGAACCCTTGAATCGATCTAAAGAATCTGACACCAAATCTCATCGTCGCAAACGCACAACGAGAAACCCTAAACTTGCCACCCCCAAATAGTTGGCTGGAATATACGACGAAGCTCCGTCTAATCTATTCCAACAAACGAACTTAAGGAGGATCTGAAGCAGGGAGACTGACTCGAAGAAGAAGCGCCCAACCTATCTACTAGACGAAGCTGAGGCACCAGGATTACCCTTTCCACCACCGCCGCCAGAGCGACGGGCAGACAGGAGACGAATCCATAGACTCGTCGACGGAGATCGAGGGGAGGAAGGATGTTCCCTAGTCACCTTGTAAAAGTACAAAGTGTGCCCCAAAAGATACATCGAGGACTCTAGATCAGTGAACGACCACTACCACTGCTACAATGAGTTGTCGACGTGCTGATGTTGTCGCTCCCCTACCAGAGCCGACCTAACCTTTTCGACGATAGTTGGAAAGTTTTCATGCACGTGCCCCTAAGTACCAATGCTCTGGAGCTATAGTCATCATTGTTGAACCATTGAACAAATCCGAAGCACATGGCACCATATCTCACCATGGCGCACACATATCGAGAAACCCTAACATCACCTCTCAAGGAGACAACGGGAATCTATGTCGAAGTTCTGTCAACACCATCCATATGGACGAACTCGAGGTGGATCGGCGCCCGGAAGACCAATTACAAGAAGAAGCGACGCCCTTGCGAGGAAAAAAGAAACCTAACCTAAGATACTAATTGGAGCCAAGGCACCGGGATTCCCCTCCCGACAATCGGCCATCGGATGCGGCAGACAGAGGGAAGACGAATCCATGGGTTCACCTGCGGAGCCTAGAGGGGAAGAGTATGCCCTAGCCACCACTTACAAGGAGAAGGGAAGGTGTATGTTCCTTGTTATAAAAGAAAATTTAGTGTTCAAGTGATTTTCAATCCGAGTGTGACAAGCGTCAGGAGGTGAAGCTTGTGAAATCTAAACATAAGGGAATGGGCCGGGGGGAGATAACATCAGTGACATTCATTTGGTTTTAGTATAGCATGAATACTACCGAGTTTTTGGAGAAACCAAAACCCTAACTTTACCCTTAGGAAGATGTGTGGGGATGGGTGTGGGGGGGGGGGGGGGGCAATAGTGGACCATGGAAATGACAATGACTTGGGAAGCTAATACCAACGCCAAAGCGATAGTACAACGCATCAATGTTTAGATGGATATCTGACATTGGTCTCCTTCACTTGACAATGTCGTCTCCAGCGCAGGCAAATCTACCCAACGGGGTAGGAGAATACGAGGTGAGAGGAGCTAGACCATGAGGAAACGACTCATGTTGACAATAGAGGCAATATATCGATTGATTCATATAAAATTTTAGAAGAAACCACTTCATTTTGAAATGTTTTTTCTCTTTACCATGTCGTAGTGGGAAACACATGAATAAAAATGAATCATGAAAATATAGCACTTAAGTATCATGTAGTGTCTTGTGGATTCACACGACAATGAAGAACATAAAGATTTCACCTGGCGGTTATTTGGATGCACTACAAAAACCCTGTAGAAAATTGATTTCCAAATTAGAGGGAGTGAGGAGGGTAGATAAACCGACTTGGACTTCTCAAAGATCACATGTTCCAAATCCTGCAAAATGGCGAGAGAAAAATATTTCCCATATATCTATTCCTAAAAGTTGAAGGATCTGCCAGGAGAATTTTCAATGAGTGCAACCCTATAAAATCCCTACAAGTTCCTTTTATTCCAAAACAACCCTGAATTGTTGGACCAATTGCAAGTCTCCTTACAACTTTTTTTGAGGGCTTCTCCTTACAAGTAGGTGGCCAGACAGTGCAGTTGAGGCCAAAACTCACCTGAATAACCTGGACCCATGGATAAGTGGCTTCCTCCGTTCGCTACCGATTTAAAATCGCTATTTAGATTGACACTGCTACACGAGTAGTTAACTAGTTATATAAAATGTTATAGCACAAATGCACGTCTCAAAAAGAAAGAAAAAACTTCGGTACAAATCTTATTATTCACATAAGCGTTCTGTTGAAGATATATGGTCTCAGGCTTTCCCTATTCAGCCCTTCTCATTATTTGTATAAAAATGTTTTTCCTAAACTTGTTGCTAATACATTCTCTACTGTCCATTTGGGTGTTATATATGTTATATTTGGTATTGATTTCTCTGCCAACATTTGCCCTTGGGGGCGATAACAATGTGATATAGTTTATTTTGCTGGCACATTAAGATTCATATCTCGTTTAAATTACAACAAATATAATACCAGAAATGTGTGTCGAGGAATCATGATAGGACTATGGTTGTGATATATGCTTTCAAGTGTTTTATTGTTTGTAAAAAGATCGGTGTGTGGCAATGCATGACTAATGGTACTGAGATCAACGTCCTGCAATTCAAACCATATACCAAACTAAGGCTCCAATTTTAGAATCTGCCTGTCGATTTCGTCTTGGTCTTCCATATGGAAGGTGCCAGTGTTGGGTGGGCTCGTTTTGTAAGTGGTTGTGTCTTGTGGTCGTAGGTGTCGGTGGGGAAACGCAGGTTTCTTCATTGGGTCAAAGTCGGGGCGGCTCAGGGTTTGTTGGGCAAGCGTCGATTTGTACCGTGAATGCTATATCTCTCTTATAGCGAGAATAGCATCCGTCTCTCCTGAAGGCGCGCACATACAGGGCCAGCCCGTTAGCTCAGGTCATTCGCTTGTGCTTAGGTCGCTCGCTCGGTCGGTTCCACGTACTGGTTTGGTGCTTTTTTTTTCTTTTTCATTTACTATTCTTTCGGTTTTCATTCCTCTTCACCCTTTTTTCGGTTTTATGTTTTTCTTTGTTTACTCGTCGGTTTTCTTTGTTTCTTTCATGGTTTTACTGGGGTTTCTTTCTTTCTTTTTGTCTTTGTTTCTTTCTCGATTTTCTTTGACTTTTGCTTTTCATTCTTTTGATCTCAACTCCTTTTACATACACATTCAGTATTTTTCATATACACCAGAAACATTTTTTGTATACACGTTTACATTTTTCAAATGCATGATTAATATTTTAAAATAATATTTTTATGTCTATTTTTCATACATGTTATACATTTGTTTATATATCAGGAACATTTTTTTATATAGACGTTTAACATTTTCCAAACACATGATTAACAACCACGCATGGGGGAAGGTTGGGATGTGCGACCCCGTACCTCCGGCGCACCTGACGATGGGAATGGATCAGCGTTATCCATTGGGATACTGGTCCAGCCATAATTTCAAGGTTGAAGGATCTTTTGGGCAGACTTCATAAGAAAATTGGTACAGGAAGCAGGTCATCGTCGGCTGACCGGGATAAGCGGGTCGACCCAAATTTAGTGATCCAAGGCTCTAGTATGTCGTTGCAGTGCACATGCCTTTTCAAGGTTGTTACCCCTAATACTTATATTAATTTTTTTAATCTATTGACCCAAGACTTTTTTGGTTTCAGAGTTACAAATATGCTACCTTACGATGTAAACGATTCATGGTATGTAGTTGCATATGTTCCTTTTTTTCTTTGAACAAATAAATTCTAAATATCCTAACCTAATAGAAATCCCTTCTGCTAAATGATGCTGTTTTTTTGAACGGGTAGATGATACTAGTTGAAATAATACTTGTTGTATAAATGCTCTTTTATTCTTGTGCAATCTGGTATTGAAACGGGTCAGACCATGTTGCCCAACAAGACATGAGTCCACTCGGTATTGAACAATTAGGCCGGCTCCATGTCCGTGACAGAACAGACGGGCCGACAGGGACGAGGTCCGTGCCAGAGCGGGCCAGCCCATTCCCAAATCGCAAGTCTCGTTATAGCCACGTGGACAGACAGTTTCAAGTGGAGCTTGAAACTCCTCTAAAAAAAAGTGGAGCTTGAAACTCACTCGAGTAACCCGGGCCCACGGGTCAGCACCTTCCTCCAGCCGCCACCACGCACGGCCATCGGAGCGCCACAAAGCCCAGCTCCCCACCACTCTCCCTCCTCCCCCGCCTCCGATCGCGCAGACAGCAGACGTGCAGCCCCTCCGGCCGCTCGCTCTCCGGCGCCCTTCTCCAGCGGCTCCTCGCAGCGCAGCGCAGGTACCGGTTGCCGAACTCGACCCGCGTGTCGGGAACTCGGGATCTGGGTGCTGGACTGCTGGTACGTTTGATCTCCTGCGGGCGTGCAAAGTACTCCCTAGCTTATGATTCTGCTTTGTACTACTGTGTGTGGTTTACAGACCCTGCTACTTTTGTATTATCCATTTGCACGGTGAATGAAATTGGGAGCTCTGCTCCTCAATTTCAAGCTCCTCTAGTAGCAGGTGAACTGTAAATCATTATCCATCGATTATAAGTCAGGGAGTTGCCATGCTTTACTTTTCAATCAGTGTTGTACCTTCAAGTTTGGGATCCTTCTGCAATAAGTCAATTATTATTGTGCTGCAATACCGAAACTCCAAAATGTTGATCCACCTGTTTGTGTTTGGGATATCTGATACAGCGGCATAGATGGCTACTGGGAGGGGCATTAGCCAGCTTCTGAAGAAAGTATTTCGCCAGCACCCATCTGTAAGTACTTCCCAAATCTTTAAAAAAAATTACCATTTCAAAAAATTAGTTTACCATATTATGTTATTCACTTTTGACTGTTGGCCATTATTAATTTACCATATTATGTTATTCGCTTTTGACTATTTGCCTTTAACCTGAAAAAATAGAGCCAGCATCTTAAGTCACTGTAGTTGGTCAAAAGTGTTATAGTTACAACATTACCTATGCATGCACCAAATTAGTACTATTTATTAGTTATCTTGTACTTCTTCTTACAGGGTTCATCTCTTCTTTCTTCAACCCGGATATATCATGGAGAAGGAATCACTGGCTTCACTGGACTGAAAGCATTGGCTATTCTTGGAGTTGGTGCTTCTGGCCTTTTAAGCTTTGGTACAATAGCGTCAGCTGATGAAGCAGAGCATGGGCTCGAATCTCCGAGCTATCCCTGGCCACATGAAGGCATTCTTAGTTCTTATGATCACGCATCGTAAGTAAAATCATATTCTCTTGTCAAACAACTTTTCTTGACCAGTTTTGACTCTAACAAATAGCATGGAAGCACAATAGCTATTTGATCATACATACAATATTATGCTTGAGTCCACTTAGGACAATATAAAAAAGTATACAATTGTTCTTTTTCCATAAGCCGGCAAATTGCGTTGGTGTTCCACTATTGGAACCAACAACAGAGCAACAGTCCAAGTTCAGCAACAGGGGAATAGTAGTACAATTATGCTATCTGTAAAAACCTTCTCTTAAATTGGTAATATCTCTTGTAAACCTCTTTAATTCTTTTGAAAACATATGAGCAGAATAAGGCGTGGACACCAAGTTTATCAGCAAGTGTGTGCCTCCTGCCACTCGATGTCTCTGATCTCGTACCGAGACCTGGTGGGTGTTGCCTACACAGAGGAGGAAACAAAAGCAATGGCTGCTGAGATTGAGGTGGTTGATGGGCCCAACGATGAAGGCGAAATGTTCACGCGCCCGGGTAAGCTGAGTGACCGTCTCCCACAACCATATGCGAATGAGCAAGCAGCTCGATTTTCAAATGGTGGAGCATACCCTCCAGACCTCAGCTTGATCACAAAGGTGACCGACTAATGGATTCTGGTTGCATTCATCCAATATTTGGCCTCAAAATTGTACTCCCTCTGTCCCACAATATAAGAACGTTCTTATATTATGGGACGGAGGGAGTATCTCACCCTTTGCTAACATTTTTGCAGGCCAGGCACAATGGCCAGAACTATGTTTTTTCTCTCCTTACTGGTTACCGTGATCCACCTGCTGGCGTCTCGGTAATCCTCTCTCGTTTATATTTGGTGTTGATGGCTTCTTGTGGTTCTCAATTTGATCTTTCCCAGTGTATATACTTTTATTATGCGTAAGTAGTAGCAGCAACCATGTGGATACAATGGACTCACATTGGCGCACGATGGCATACAGTTGTTCTGGATTGGCACTGAATTTACCCAAACTTTAATCCTTTCACACTATTTTCTTCTAATGGTTCATTATTCGAGCTAAACATGTATGCATTACCTAGTATATTTCCCACGCTGACACATGCAGTTTTGGAACTGCAGTTAAGACTTCAGATGTGTTTTTTTGTAGGTTCTTCTTATTACAACATGTTGTGACTTGTTGGTGCTGCTAGATAGTCATTTTAGTTGTAGTGGCATGTTGATCAGCCTGATAAAGTGGGGTTGGATATCCCACAAGATTGTCAGCTGCTATTCTAAAGAGTATGAATAAAAATCTTCTTGGGAGTTCTAAAGAGTATGAACAAAAATCTTCTTGGGAGCTCTATTTTTTCTTTGCTAGTTTTATGTATAACCAGTTTTAAATGTTGGACCCCCAGTTCCCTATAAATTATAAGCGTCATAGCTAAACTCTAAGGTGCATTATGCAACTGGGTTAACAATATTATCACTAGCCTTTATGCTATTCAACTTCAAGGTTTGGTCTACTAAGTGAAGAATCTTAAAATGCTGTGCCACTCTCTGGTCACTAAACCTAATTTTTTTCACTTGGAATTTGAAAGGATTAGCAACTTCATCTGAGATTTTTTTTTTGAAAAATTCCTCTGAGAATTCTACTGTGAAAAGGAATATTGTAATCAAATTTTCCAGTGAGTATGCATCTTTCTCTCTTGATGGAAGTTGTCTGGTAAGGTAGTTAGCTTGTTTTGGTTATACCCTCATAAAATTCACCCCCTAGCCTATTCGTATTTGCTCTCTGATTGAGTCTTAAATCTTAACCTTCTGCTTTTGATTTAAAAATCTAGATTCGTGAAGGCTTGCATTACAATCCCTACTTTCCTGGTGGCGCCATAGCCATGCCCAAGATGCTTAGTGATGGAGCTGTCGAGTATGAAGACGGTACTCCTGCAACGGAAGCTCAGGTAAGTCTTACTTTTCTATTGTGAGCATCACGGAACTTGTGCCGCGGATTCAGTACTAAATTAAAGGATGGTTTGTTTCTTCTGTCTACAATTCCAGATGGGTAAAGATGTTGTCTCATTCTTGTCATGGGCAGCTGAGCCTGAGATGGAAGAGAGAAAGCTGGTAGCCCTCTTGCTCTACACCACCCATTTTATTTGAATGGCAGCATAAATTATCTACTCCGTAATTGCTTACTCCACCTTGTGATTGTGTCATAGATGGGAGTCAAATGGATCTTCCTACTCTCGCTCGCGCTTATGCAAGCCGCGTATTACCGGCGCATGAAGTGGTCAGTCTACAAGTCCCGCAAGCTGGTCCTTGATGTGGTCAATTGAGGACCAACGCTTGGTTTTCTTCAAACATTTCTTGGGTAATTAGAAATATTTGAAATAAGGAGTACATGATGTACGTTTTCACACTGGCATGGTTGCCATGCATGCCTAGAATGCATTATTCTTGTCTACAATTACTCTCATCTTTTTGGGGGACACGGTTTTCAAAATTTGAAATGTCAACAGTGCCAACAATCATCTAGCAGAAATATCAGACAGAGATTGTAAATATATCTGTGCTTTGTTGATCAAATTTACTTTTACTTTGTTTCTTAAGTGGCAGTTTCAGGATTTGGGGAATATATGTATAGATAGTGCCGCAAGCCAGCAAGTCAGAAATCCATATTTGCATTCTAACTTAATTACAGTCTACCATCAACTTTTATATTTGTCATAGCAATTAGAATCAAATTAAAAAGAGGAATGGGAAGTCCAAGGAGACCGGAGCTGGTATCACCGGGAAGAACCGAGCAGGGCGCACAACACGACCTCCACTGATTTTTCTAAATTGTTACATTACTGGAAAAAAATCCTAGGCTACTACGAGATGTATGAGTTGTTCATTTTCGCCTTCTGTTGTATCCATGAACTGCTCATCTTGGTGATTTGTGAAGTGCTCATCAGCTACGTAGTTTATGAATAGGTCATCATGATCTGTGAGTTGTTCATCGCCTATGCAATTTAAGAACTGCTCGGATTTATGAATTGCTCACCTTCAGCCATGTAGTTCAAGAAGGATTTGCCATGCTTTGCAACTAAAATTGCCACTCGGCAAACATAATTTGGCATGAAAAACATTTAATTTGTCATACTCATCTCTGTGAACACACACATACTTTATCCCTATTAGCACATCTGAGATTGCACTATCATGTCCTGCATGACGGCCTATGTAAGTAATGGTTGGAAGAATTTTCTTTAATTAAGACTCCCTTCGATCCATAATAAGTGTCGCAGCTTTGAACTAAGGCCGTGTTCTGAGTGGAGGGATAGAAAAAACATAGGAATATAAACCTGTGAAGGAATTGGGTTGCATGTAGCTTGAAAACCTTTGTGATACTCAAATAGAGGATCGGCTAAAACTGAGGTGTTCGGGTCATGGGATAAAATCCAAAGAAAAAGCTAATTGTTGGTACCCACCAAGTTGTAGGCAAACACCAGCACTAGGGCGCAGCTAGTACCTTTCTTTCTCACATACAACATTTTATTTGGGGTACTTCTGCTTTTCCTCGGGCATCCGCCAACAAATGAGTTTGGAGTAGATTTTTTTTCCTTCGGAATAAACACAAGAAGCCAGCATTTCTTTTGGAATACTGTACTGCTATCCGACAATGCGAACACTTCAAAGGAAAAGCATTCAGCAGGAATTCTTGCGTGTAAAAATCCTGCAAAATTCCTGTGAAACGAACGGGCCTAAGGTTATATATTTTTTTAAGATCGTGTAAAATGGCGTGCGTGTCTAGCAGTGAGAGTCTTTGGACTCATATACAGCCCAGTAAAAAGCCCAGATAACTGCAAAAAGAAAAAAAATCCCGCAGCATCCATCATCCATCCATCTCGTCGCCCCGCACCAAACCAAACCCTCACCGGCTCGCCGCGACCCACCGCCGGCGCGGATGGGAGCACCCAACGCCGGCGCTCTCGCCGCTTATCCCTAAGAAGTCCGCGCGCCACGCATCTGGTACGTCCTCTTTTCCCTCGCTCTCCCCTCACTGCTAGGACGTAGTATCATTCTAACCTCTCGTCCTCCGCCCCGATCTCTGCAGATTAGCCGCTCGTTTCCTCCCAGGAGATGGCGACGGGATCCATGGAGGCGGCCCTCATGAGCGATCCGACGATCAAGCTCCCAGACGACCTCCTGGTCGAGGTCATCTCGCGCGTGCCCTACAAGTCCACCTGCTGCTGTAAGTGCGTCTCCACGCGCTGGCGGGACCTCATCTCCCACCCCGACCACCGCGAGAAGCTTCCCCAGTCGACCCTCACCGGCTTCTTCTACAAAACCTACGGCATGGGCCGCGATCCACGGTGTCCACATGTTTACCAAAGCGTCTCGGGGAGCTGGTGCCCTCTTGACGCCTCACTCTCGTTCCTACCTGAATGCGAGGAGCTCGACATCTTGGATTGCTGCAACGGCCTCCTCCTCTGCCGACGCCGGACTGCCCCCAAGGCGTTGGATGACCCTGGGACGTTGGAGTACGTGGTGTGCAATCCTGCTACTGAGAAGTGGGTATCGGTGCCCGCCACCGAGTATTCCTTGTTCGTGAACGATGCTCGCCTGGGATTCGACCCGTCCGTCTCCTCCCACTTCCATGTGTTCGAGTTGGTAACTGCCGTGGCTTTGAATCTGAATAATAAGTATGATTATTGCATCGAAGAGGTGGGGATATACTCTTCCAAAGCTGGTGGTTGGACGCATCAAATTGTTTGGGACAATCCAATTGAGATACTCTGCTTATCAGGTGGCGCATTTTTCAACGGAGTGTTGTATTTACGTTCTGATAGTGATACAGTTGCAGCCATCGACGTGCAGGGTAATTATAGGATCATTCCTATTCCTACTTCACCTGATGCTCGTGGTGTTCCTAATGTTTATGTATCACGGGGACAATTGTATCTCACAGATCATGGTTCTTCTGAACTGTCAATCTGGGTTCTTGAAGATTCTATTAGTGAAAATTGTTGGACATTGAAGCTCAAAGTCAGCTACATGCAACTGGTCGGAGTAGAGTATTCAAGCGCCGGGGAACATTATGGTGTTATCTCAGCCCACCCAGAAGACAATGTGATGTTCATAACTGTAGAATCTGCATCGAGGATCTTTCCGCAGATGAAATTATTTTCATACGAAATGGATTCGAGGGAGCCGCGGTTCATATGTGATCTTGGACGGAATTCAAGGTGCCCTTATCTTCCATATGTTCCTTTGTTCTCGGAGTCATTGGCGGACGGGCACTAAATGTTTGTGTATTGAAGCCTTCACAATTGTCCATCTTACTGATGATGATAGTGAACTTAGATCTTGAATATGAGCAACAGTAATCTGGGTAAGTTGTGATAAGCTGTTGGTGCTTGACTGAAGTCATGTACCTAACATTATGCTGCGAGCTATTCAGTCAACTTCTCTGTTAATCATGGATACGTGACCGTTATATATAGATACGGCATGTACCTGTTGGTGCTTGAGTGATGTACTCCCTCCGTAAACTAATATAAGAGCGTTTAGATCACTACTTTAGTAGTCTAAACGCTCTTATATTAGTTTACAGAGGAAGTATATAACAGTACTCTGCCCGTGTTTGTGTAGTGTTATATATATATTGGAACTATTATGAATATTTTAATATCTGCATTCTGGTCTCTGTTATTTCTCTATTGGGTATACCAACTTTTATTTGCGGCAGTACATGATAACATGAATGGTTATGTTGTTGTTCTTAATCTGTCCTATAATCTATCTTGTTGTTTGGGTGGACCTGGAATGGCCAGGGCTGCTGTTGCATTTCCACGGAGATTCAGTTGTCTTTGGTATTTCATTTATGTGCACTATTTTCATGTCTGCTGAAACCGAGATTCAGTTTTCTGATATATGAACTGCTGTTTCCATGCAAGTGCTTTTTTGCCTTTCTGGTTTTGATTGTGTTCGTGTCACCTTCAGTGGTCTCAAAGCACGGTTCCTCCAGATGCAAGTTCTAACAGACGAGTTGCCCGCTTTATTCATGGGGACTGGGGTTGCAGATTTATCAACACAAAAACTTCTTATTGTTTGTTCCATACCGTAATTTTGATTGTTTGTCAAATGATATATATCTGGAGAACGTTCAGATTGAAGGCAATATGGTCTGCACATTTGAGTCAGTTCTAGATGAAGAGTGAGATTTGGCATGCGTTGTGCACCAGGATATGTGGTTGGTATGTGTAGTGGATGGCATTTGTGTTGATTTGTTCAATTCATGAGCAAAAATTGTCTGATGGTTTCTTGCTGCGATCCAATCTTCAACGCTTGTACCTGAACATTTTTTAAGAGTTTAATGTAATTAAAAACAGTGTTCGTTGAATTTTAAAAAATGTAACTATAAAATTATTTATGTATTAAAAATGTTCTTGTAATTTAATTCATGTAATATTAGATGAGAAATTTGAAATTACTCGTTTCTTGTTGAATTATTGTTTATAAATTTTACAGGAAAGAAGAAAACAGGAAAAATAAATTTATGTTTAAAATGTTTAATAATTACCAATAAATAGAAACAAAAAGGGAAAAACTAAACATGGAAAGGAAAGAAAAGGAAGAGAAAACCTACTTTTGATAGATAATAAAGATAATAAAATGAAAAAGACCAATAAAAACTTGAAAAACAAAAGAAATAGAAGAAACGTCACAGGCCTAGAATGGTGTGGTGCGTCCTTCCTGAACTAAAAGGTGCACAAAGCGTGGAATAGGATGCCTGATGCACATTCAACCAAGTAGATAAATGTAAAGCAGCTTGATTAGGTCCAGGGTACGGCAGGGGTTGTGTTGAGAAACGATAAAGGTAATTTTATTGCAGGAGGTTTGAAAATTGATCATTGTGTGGACACTCTAACAACAAAAGCTTGGTCTCTTAGATTTGATCTCATCATAAATTTTGATAATCTCGAGGTGATTGAACCATAAATAATGGCTAACGGTTAACAGGAGTAGCGGCGGCAGTTTTCGATGATTGCTATTTTTTAGCTTGTGATTTTTCTATTTGTAGGTTTGAACATTGTAATAGAGAAGCAAATAAAGTTGCGCACGAGCTTGCTAAATTGGCTAGATTTTCCTCTATTATTGACTGGTTTGAGGAGCCTATGTATGAAATTGTACCTTTCCTCACGAACGGTGTATCTGTTATATCAGTTGAATAAAGTTCATATGTTTTCCAATAAAAAAGGGCCGGGGTTCTCATAGTTTCAGGAGCAAAGATGGCACACGCCAGGTGCACGTTAGGCTAGTACTCCGGTAGTAGTTAATTAAGCTTTGCTTAGCTAGAGCGTAGCTAAATCTTTTTGCCAGCACAACGTAAGCCTCGATCTTCGCCTCATTTTGTTTATTCAAGATGGTGAGATGATTGACGTCACTGCCTACGCAATTGAACCCGGTGGACACACACTGGTTCGTCTCTCGACGGTATACAATCGACTCGTCGGACGGAAGGGTGCAATCATGCAGTATAATTTTGAATTTATTTTGCTATTAACATCTCACTATATATGCAGCTAAGGAAAATATCCAGCTCCATCGTTTGGAAGCAAGAAAATATTCATCACATGTAGCATAGCGTCACCGATTCTTTTTTATTGAGGCAAGCGTCACCCATATATATGATAGAATAAGTATAATTACTTAGGGTTAGGTCTTAGTTCATTGAGATTTAAGCAAGTCTCAGTCAAGTGACATAACATGAATGAAAGAAGAAAAAAACTAATTTTTTTTCATAGATCTCAATGTAAGATCTCATAGATATAGCATCGACTAGTATTTTTAGTCGACCGAGACTTAACAAGACTGAATAAGTTAGACTAGCCACAATGGAGAGTAACATACACATATCCCCAAACTATGTTACTATCTTCATAGTGGGTAGTAACATAAGTATGGTAACACGCGAAGCCTCATTTATTGGGTAATAGACTCATATTGCATTGGGACATGTGATGTTACAGTAACTAGCTAAGTTACTCAAGCTACCTCTCTCCTCATTAACTCATTGCCACATAAGCAAATTTACTGAGTTGGACTCGATGTTACTGCTGAAGTTACTCCCACTGTGGCTAGTCTTAGAGGGTGCTTGGATCCAAGGGACTTATTTTAGTCTGACTAAAAATAGTCTCTTTAAGAGGCTAAAGTTCCAAGCACCCCTGACTAAAGAGGGGCTAAAACTAGTCTTGAGACTAAAATATTTTAGTCAGGGGTACCCCTACTAAAATGTGGATTAGTCCTCTCTCTTCTCATTTAACTCCTCTCCTTTAACACAGGCGAGTTCTGGATTGGAGGGTTTGAAGGATAATAAATGCTCATTAACTTGATTTTAGTCTCTTTAGTATTTGGATCCCAGCATGGTGAGGCTAGCAAGTTTTAGTCCCACTACTTTTAGTCACTAAAACGTATCCAAGCACCCTCTTAAGTAACTCCTACAACTAATTAAGGGCTAACCTTGTTAGGTGAGCCTTGATATCAAAACTTATCTCGTCACACCACGAAATTTTAATTTCAAGCCAACCGACCATTGACCAAATACTCCGGTGCGATTCCCCTGATCCCCTCCACTACAAATGCCCCGGTCCGCTCTCGTCTGACGCCACCTGCAGAGACCTTCTGTTCCTGCTACAATGGCCCGCCTCGCCACCCTCGCCGTGCTCCTCCTCTCCCTCCTGGCCGTCGCTAGCTGCCGCGTCCTTGAGACCATCCCCGACGACCAGGGCCCACCCAACCCCGTCCTCCTCACCCAAGATGATCAGGCGGATGCTGCTGTTGCTGAGGTGACCCTTCCGGCTTTGCCCACCCCGGCAGTCACGGTGGACGGGGACGTGCTCCGGCTCCCCTCCCACCGCCGCCCCTGCCACCTCCACCGTCACCTCTGGTGGGCGCGCCACCACGGCCTCTCACACCACCGCGGCGCGTTCTCCGGTCCGGGCGAGGCGCGTGTCCATCCCGCCGTCGACGTCGTACTCACCGAGCTTGCCCGCGGAGAAGAGCAAGAGCCCAGGGAAGCTGAGCTGGAGGCGGTCGCGGAGCCTGACCCCGACTCACGCCCGGACACCGACGCCGCAGAGAAGCTGTTTCATGGCGAGGAGGAGGAAGAGGCGGCGAAGGCGTGGAAGGTGGAGATGCTAAGGAGGTTCCGCCACGGCATCCGATTCCACCACCGCCACCATCTTCGCCACCACCAGGAGCAGGACGGGGAGGAGCACGACGACCGCAAGCAGGACAAGGATGAAGGCGCGAGCATGAGCCTGTTCGGACGCTTCCACCACCGCCACCATCTTCGCCACCGCCACGAGCAGGACGTGGAGGAGGAGGAAGACCACAAGGAGGACAAGGACGCAGGCCCGAAGATGAAGCTGTTCGGACGTTTCCACCACCACCACGCGCACGACAGCGACAACGAGGTCGACGAGGTGGAAGAACTGGCTAGGAAGCTGAGCGAGGCGATCATGAGAAGGAGCTTCAGCCATGGCGGCCGCCGCCACCACCACCACCACGGCGCGGAGGGCGGGGTGAAGAAGTGGTTCAAGGGCCTCATGAACCGATTCTAGACGTACCGCCGGCCGGCGGCTGGTTGATTTGGTCGTTTAATTACTTTGGTTAATCTGTTCTCTGCACTGTGTGCGTGACGTGGAGTGCTCTGCCATTTCGTACCTTTTTTTGCTTCCTATTCCACATTACATTACTACTTGTGTTGATATATGTACTGGTGTGTTAGTTTACTCAGGGCTGTGAGATTGTACGAGCAGCAATGTTATGTGTTTTTCCTGCAGATTAACTAATACATTTGTCTTGTATGTGTGCAATTTTATTGTTATCTCCTAGGTTCGTATTAAAACTGGGTATGTTCATTGATCTCTGTTTTACCCCTCGCGTTTGCATAGTTTTCCATGTTCCTTATGTTACAAGTTATCAATTGTAGTTCTTTAGCGTTGCATAGAGCTAAAATTTAAACAAAATTTTGACGAAACTTCTGAGATTTTGGTGGGCGCCAAAATATTTGTAAGTTTGCAATTTCTGGTCAGATATAAACTAATTTCAGAACACATTTATCAATATTTTTGAATAATCCGGTGAAATTGATGGATCAAAATGCAGATTTTTTTACCTGAAATGATGATAAGGTCCAAAATTGTTATGTTAACGAAATATTAACCATCGTTGCTGCTTAGGAACTCAAACTCTTGATACTTTGGTGTTGGTCTTATTTTCCTTTTGCGCGGAGACGATTTGCCCTTTCATTTTAGCGCATATACATTCAGAAAATGCACCGGAGCTCCTGGGTGGTCCACACCCCTATACGGATATTAAATGTAAAAAATACCAAAAAATAAAATAAAAACTGAAATTTGAGGATATCAAACTGGGTTCTCAATCTACTCCTGTGTGAAGTTTCATGAATAAAATACCAGGAAATGTATATGTGGCGAGGGAAATACTGTCCGAATTAAAATTCATCCAAACAGTTTTTTTTACACATAAGAAACTTCACACGAAAGTAGATCGGACACCCAAATTTGATATCCCAAAATCCCAGATTTGTTTTTCAAATTTCTCGGTATTTTCTTGAACTTAATGTTCATACAGAGGGTTGGAGCACCCAGGAGCTACATATCCTCTTCCTTACACAAATTTTCCAACCTCTTCACCGGTTCAAGCACACAAACTATCTTTAGTACAAAGTTCGGAATTCTTACAAGAATAACAAATTTTAGGCCTCCACATATGGGTCCTGCCTAGCTTACCATCATCTTTTCTGCAATTGCGCAGGCACGCAGCTGGCAGGCGGCCAGGCGTCAAGAAATTTGGTATGCATTGCTTAATTTGGCTGAAGAGATTAATTGTACGTGCAGATCACATTCACTCCCCCGCTGATAGTGACAAAGTCAGATAACTTGTCTTCTCCTTCCTTGGCTTGATCCGGGAGGGCTTCAGATTTGTCTGAACTGGGAAAGCTTAACAAGCAAGTCTCCAAATTTGTTTGCAGGACGGCCCCATGAGCCTTTTTTAGCACTACGTTAAAAAAGTGCCCCAGTCGCACCCCCACAGACTCATTTTACGCCGGATTTAACGAAATCTACGGCCGGCGCTCCAATCCCATGAATCGGGGGGCAGCTGGGGCGCCGACACTAGTTTTTTGCTGCAAAAGGCCCACTGCCAGCCTCTAATCTCTCTCTCCTTTCTTTTTCTGACTAGCCCCACCACGTGCAGTGCCAGTGCATGCAAGAATCTCTTCTTTCTCCCGCATGCCTGCCGCCCCTTCTCCTCCACGCTCCACCACGCCCTCATCCGCCGTCGCGGCCTGCGCCGGCTCCGGACGGGCGAGTGCGGCCGGCGAGCGGGCGCGGTCAGGGCTCCACCGCGCCACCGGAGCTCGCCGCCTCTCCGGCCGGATCTCCTTTTTCTCCCGCATGCCCGCCGCCCCTTCTCCTCCACGCTCCTAGCAGCGTCGCGGCGTCCGCCTCCCCGGCCGGCTCCGCCTCGCCTGGCCGCCTCGCGGGCTCCCGCAGCCGGCCGCCTGCGCTCCCTCCCGCCGCCGGCGGAGACGATGCTGCTGTGGGGCCTGGGCCAGCCGGCGTCGCACCGCCCCAACGCCTTCGCGCGGCAGGGCTTGCCGGCCTTCCCCATCGACGCGTGCGGGCGCCGCCTGACGCTCCAGCAGCAGCCGTCCTCCTTCCGGGGGGCTTCCGGTGTCACCGGCGCCGTGGTGTGGGACAGCACCGTCGTGCTCGCCAAGTTCCTCGAGCACGCGGCCGACGGCGGCCTGCTCTCCGTACGCGGGGCGCGCGCCGTGGACCTCGGCGCCGGGTGCGGGCTCGTGGCCGCGCTGCTCGGCGCGCGGGTCGTGCCGACCGATTTGCCTGACCGCGTCCGGCTGCTCCGCAAGAACCTCGAGGAGAACGTCGGGGGGTCGGCGACGGTGGCGGAGCTGGTGTGGGGCGACGAGTACGAGGTCGACCCGGAGCTGCTGCTCCGGCTGGACCCAGAGCCGCCGGAGCTGGTGCTGGGGTCCGACCCTTGGAGGCGGCCATGAGGGAGTTCGAGATCGGGTGCATCGAGCAGGAGCAGTGGCACCCCGACTTCCGCACCAACCGCATCGCCATCTTCATCCTCCTCAAGAAGACGCCGCCGTCGCTTCCTGTCTCGTCGCCATAGCTGCTCAACCTGAATGCCAATGAGCAGCAACAAGTCTGTCTGTCGGAAGCCGCTGTCGTGTGTTGTGCCGCGCTGGAGCCTGGAGCCACCCACCGACGACGCGACGCCGTGCTCGGAGCTCGTGTGCGTGTGTTGCGCCGTGATTGGAGCTCGCGTGCGTGCCCGAGCGCAGGCCGCCGCGCGTGTGCTAGGCAGCGCGTGCATGCGCAGCAGCAGCCCAGGCAAAAGAATTCGCCGGCAGCCCCCCAAGGGGCGAACATAATGCCAACAATAGCCCAGCCCATTTTAGTTTCTTATTAAGTCTTGTACTTTTTTCTACTGTTGCTGGGCTGGCCGTGTTATTGCAGCCTAATGCCTTTATTTTTCCAGTTGTTGTGTGCTTTTGGGCCAGCGATTTTTTTGACTATCGAGAGTTTTTGTAGATGCTGCTCGTTCTGGCAGACTGGCCGGGCCAGTAGTTAACTTTTTTTTACGGTGAGGACCAGTAGTAACCTTAGATGTCTCAAAAACAAGTAGTAATCTTAGCCGTTTGCATGATTTTCCTACCATCCGGCCTTTTGTTGTTTTTTGTTTGGTTTTTCTGTTTTTGCTTTTGTTTGTTAAATGTTTATTTTTTTTGAAAAATCAGTTATTGCTTCACCATAAAAAAGAACTGAAAGCTTTGTTTACATTTATAGTAATATTTTGGAAAAAAGTGCTTGTTTATTTTTTAAATTATTCATCATGTGTTGAAACAATTTATTTTTTAAAAACATCATGTATATTAAAAAAAATGTTCACGGTGTGTTTACAAAAACAGAAAATAACTAAAAATATGACAACAAAATAAAATAGGCAGAAAAAAATAAATATGATAATAATAGTAGTAGTGATAATAATAATAATAATAATAATAATAATAATAATAATAATAATAATAACACCACAAAAGTTGCACTTTGAAAGACATGTAGTTGTAGTCGCGTCTACACTGTGACTAGTGGATGATATGCAACTGTCCCCCTCCTGACAAAAACATCACTGAGTTGCAGTCACGTTGAAGACATGTAATTGCAGTCGGGAGTGACACTTGCAGTGGTGTGTTTAATGGCAGACATGAAAAGAAAAAAGTTCCACACCGATAGTAGACATGTAATTACACGCGATTTAATTTACATGCAATTGTGTGTGATCGATGTATGTGCAAATAGGTGGTAATATTTTTGAAAAAAATAAAAACTAATAGAAAACAGAAAAATGGGGAAAAGAAAAAAAGAAAATAGGAACGAAGCTGGGGAACAATCCAGCGCGAATGCAACACAAAGCAATGACAAAAAGAACAAAAAACAAAACAAAAATGCGTGCTTGAACACCTGCCCAACCCACAAAAGCATGCTTGGTGTCAAGTATGCAACTGTGCCCCCTCTCCTGCCCGCCTATGGGGAAATGAAGGTCAGTTGCAGTCGGATGGTTAGACATTAAGTTGCAGTTGGGAGCGACGCTTGCAGTTGCGTACCTAGTGTCAGACATGCAACTGGCCCCTCTCCCGCCGCCCTACAACGTAAAAAAGGTCAGTTGCAGCCGGATGGGTAGACATGCAATTGCAGTCGAGGGTGACACTTGCAGTTGTATGCCAAGTGTTAGACATGCAACTTCCCCTACCTCTCTCGGCACCCTCCAACAAAACAAAGTTCAGCTGCAGTAGGGGGCGACACTTGCAATTGCATGCCTAGTGGCCGACATGCAACTGCCCCCTCTCTCACCGCCAGCTGACAAAACAAAGGTCGGTTGCAGTTGGATTGGTAGACATGCAATTGCAGTCGGGTACAACGCTTGCAGTTGCGAGCGTAGTGTTAAACATGCAACTGCCCCCTCTCCCGTCGTCATCTGACATAATAAAAAAAGTCAATTGCAGTCGGGTGGGTAGACATGTAGTTGCAGTCGAGGGAGACGCTTGCAGTTGCATACCTAGTGTCAGACATGCAACTCCCCGCTCCCCTCTTTGACTGCTCACCGAGAAAACAAAAAGGATAGTTACAGTCGGGTGGGTAGACATGCAGTTATAGTCGAGGGCGACACTTGCAGTTGCATGCCCAGTGTCAGACATGCAACTCCCCCCTCCCCGACTGCTCACCGAGAAAACAAAAGGATAGTTACAGTCGGGTGGATAGACATGCAGTTGCAGTCGGGGGCGACACTTGCGGTTGCATGCGTAGCATCAGACATGCAACAACCCCCTCTCCCACGGCCTACCGACAAAACAAAAGGTCAGTTGCAGTCGTCTAGGTAGACATGCAGTTACATTCAAGGTGACACTTTAGTTGCATGCCTAGTGTCAGACATGCAACTGCCCCTCTCCCGCCTCTCTTCGATGAAACAAAAGTCAGTTGCAGCTAGGTGGGTAGACATGCAATTGCAGTTGGTGGTGATGCTTGCAGTTGCGTGCCTAGTGTCAGACATGCAACTACCCCTCCTTTCCCGTCGTCCTCCGACATAACAAAAAGGTTAGTTGCGGTCGGGTGGGTAGACATGCACTTGCAGTTGCATGCCTAGTCTCAAACATGCAACTACCCCCCTCTCCCGCCCACTAGCAAAACAATGGTCAGTTTCAGTTACCGCTGAAAGTTATTGAGTTACCATTGTGTTTTTAAATTCCTCCCATAAATAGATGCCAACCGCTACCCATGTTCTTGTGCTTGCAATGACTCAAGCAAACTTCACACACCATCGCCTGAGCGCATAAAAAAACAAACAACACGAAGATGTTAACAAGGATATGAAAATGACATATTTTATGACCAGACAAGCAAACAACGGTTTCTTAACTAGGATATGAAAAAGCAAACATATATGCATAGATGATATAAAAAAAGAAACAATTACTAACAAAAATATGCATAAGTGGATTATTTCTTCCGTATAAGTAGATATATTAAAAGGATGTGGTTACAAAAATTGAAAATGAACATATTTTGTTGACTAACAAACAAATTCTGCTACTATCAAAAAGAAACATTTCAAAAACTAGACAGAAAAACAAACATACATGCATACCTCTAGAATGTCTACTTGAAAACTAACAGAACTCTGCATTGACTAACAACAAATTCTATTGCATTTAAAACAAAGAAACGTTTCTATTTGAAATTACTACAAACTCTGTTTGAAAAATACTAGACCTCTGTTGATCCTCTGCTAAGAATGGGGAAATGGAAATAAAACTCACTAACCTTTGTTGATCCAAAGTATATTTTGACTACTGGTAAAAAAGAAACTATTAATCTGCGCTTTGTCCAAACTACTGGAACAAACAAATCCCCCTCGAATGGGAAAAATGAAGATAACTACTAATCTCTACTTAAAACAACCTACTGGAACCAACAAACAGAAGAAATCGGAGGAACACCTACTCTCAGATCTACAGTATGACGGCTAAAAAAAGAGGGATCAGAGGAACGCCAACCCAGCCCAGCGAACAACCCACCGAGAAAACCTCCCATGTCCCCTGACACAAAGAAGCCCGACAAACAAACAAACGGGCTGGACACACGTGTTACACATGCTGAAACAAAATAATCCACTTCTAGCGAGAATCTTGAAGCAAACAAAGATCCGACGGATGGCGCGTCGACTGAGACTTTACTAAATCTCAGTCGACTGAGATTTAGCGAGTCCGTTAAAATAATGAAAGCTAAAAAGGACAAAAAAATAAACTAAAAATGCGACAATAAAAAATAATAACAAAAGAAAGAAAAATGGGAAAAGAAAAGACATACAAATGATAGATAAAATGAAAAAGGAGGAAAATGAAGAAAAAGAAAAGACAAAGGACGAGACAACGACAGCCTAAAAACACACATTGAGATGCGACCTGAAAAAATAAAACAAAATGAGAAAGACCTGCACAACAAAGTCACAACGCGAAAACAAAAAAGGCCCAAACAACGGAAGACACAGACAAACAGAGAACCGGGCTGGACACTCTCCTTAGCAGGCTGAAAACAAAACAACCAACTCTCCAACACGAATCTTAAAACAAGTAATAATCATACGGCTGACACGTTGACTGAGACTTCGTGAAGTCTCAATCGACTGAGATTTAGCATCACCGATAACTTTACTAATTGGCATCGATGATGCAATCGGCGAGGACCGTCGGTGGAATGCAACGGTGCTCCGGCGACATTCGAGAGCTACCACTGCTTTGCCATATTGACCTGGACATATGTAGTAGTAGCGTTTGATTAGGACCCGCGTTACTGTATTTGAAAGCTTGTGACTCGTGCAGGTACTCTAGTGGAGTAAAGGCATCTCCAACACCGACCCGCAAACCTCTTGCAATCATCCGGACCGCGTTGTCTGGATCGCGGAGCCCATTCAACGCTGACATGTATCGGTCCACGGAGCGGTCCGCACACGATTTCTCCTGCAAACTGATGACAAAAGTGGAGAGATTTGTGAGAGTCCGGACCGACCCAAAGCCCGCTTCTGACCGCCCTGACGCAGCAAAAATCCCTAACCCTCCCGCGCGCTCATCCCGTCTGGCGCCAGCTACGTACCCGCATTCATGCCGCTGTAGAGCGTGCCGCTCCGCATTGAACGCGACTCAGCCCGGACGCGACCTCTCATTGCCTCCGTCATTGAAGCGGCTCGCCAGCCAAGGGCGCCGCCCGCTGCATGCCCGGCTGAACATGCCTCCTTGCCGCATTCATACACCTCCATTAAACCTGTGTGGAAGCCGAGAAACCTACTCCGGCCACACGTTCGCTCATGAGCGGCCCGACATTAAACGCAACACCGGCCGAGCTCCTCCCGTCCGCCCTCTATTTAAACGAGGCCAGATGCCGGGCAAGAATCGCACCCCTCCGCCGCTCCCCCTATCTCCTTCTTCACCACTCTTTCGATGGCTTCCGAAGAGCAGTTCTTCGGCATACAAGCTGGCTGGGTGGTCCGCCGAGCCCATCGGATACGAACGAGGCAGTTCGCTGCTCCACCACCCGCTCCTGACCCGATGGAGCAAGTGGCCGCTCAAGCCGGCGCGTGATTCAGCAACTCGCCGCTCCAAGCCCACTCGATGAGGAGGGGCGAGTTGCTCCACGCCGGCATGGCGTGGAGCACGACGGCACGGGAGTCATCGCTTCCGTCGACGACGCCGCGTCATACCGCGCCTCCCGTGCCCGCGACCGCACCTCCTGTGGCTGCAACCACGCCATGCAGACAGAGACAGAAGCCGGGTGCGCGAAGAGCAATGAGTTGGTGGCCAGCGCCTTCGTGTCCACCTTCATCATCGAGGAGAAGTAGAACACTGGAGTCCGCTGCCGCTTGGGTCCCATGAAGGCCACCGCCGAGGCGACGCCGGCGTACACATCCAGTGTCTTGCCCTGTTCTTCTCTTGCGAGGACCTCCGTCGATCCCACATGGACCTCCCTCGATCACACAGCTAAAATTTCAACAAAATTTCGACGAAACTTCTGAGATTTTGGTGAGCGCCAAAATATTTGTAAGTTTGCAATTTTTAGCCAAATTTAAACTAATATCAGACCAAATTTAAATCAGGTCATTTTTTAAATAATCCGGTGAAGTTGATGGATCAAAATCCAGAATTTTCCCCTAGAAATTTTAGTGAGGTCAAAATTGTTATGTTACCGAAATACTAAACCATCGTTGCCAGTTGGGAACTCAAACTCTTGCAACCTTGGTGTTGTTCTTATTTTCCTTTTGCATGGGAGACGATTTGCCCTTTCATTTCAGGGCACATACATTTTCCTTTACAATTTTCCGAACCTCTTTCGCCGGTTCAAGCACACAACTATCTTTATTACAGAATTCAGAATCTTTAAAAGAACAACAAATTTTAGGCCTCCACATATTAGCCCCGCGTCTAGCTCACCGTCATCTTTTCTGTAATTTCACAGGCACGCAGCTGGCAGGCGTCAAGAAATTTGGTATGCATTGCTTAATTTGGTTGAAGAGATTAATTGTACGTGCAGATCACATTCACGGGCCCGCTGATAGTGACAAAGTCAGATAACTTTTCTTCTCCTTCCTTGTCTCGATCCGGGAGGGCTTCAACTGGGAACCTTTTTGTTTTTTGATAGATCGACTGGGAAAGCTTAACAACCAAGTCTCCAAAGTTTGTCTGAAGTATTAGAAGGGAAGAGGAAGAACGCGTGCTGCGTGCAATCACACATCACGTGCATCACCATAGTTTTGGTCTACGCTCCTCAGTCTTCTGATTTGTAAGCATCTGGCACCGATCATTACCCAACATAAACAAAGGCGTGACGCGAGTTTGATGGACACTCAACTTTAATTTTGGCATCGATGATGCAATCGGCGACAATTAACCGGCGGTGGAATACAACGGTGCTCTGACGACATACGAGAGCTACCCCTACTTTTGCCATATTAACCTCGACATATGTAGTAGCAGTAGCGTTTAATTAGCACATGCGTTACTGTATTTGAAAGCTTGTGACCCGTGCATGTACTCTACTGGAGAGCGCAGACGCAATTGAATCTGGCAGACCAACCACCGTTGGTGTTCTGATTGACGAGTGTGATTCGTGTGTTTTTAAGGGCGATGGATGGTGTTGTTGCTTGTTGCATTTCGCTGGTTGCGTTGGCTACCTTTATTTCCCTTTCCTTTTGGCATCCTTTGGTTGTGTGCATTCCTAATATCTTGATTATGCTCTTGATAAACTGTCATTGCAGTTCCCGAGAAAAAACAATCATTGCAGAGGCCGGGTGTAATTAATATAATCATGATATTAATATATTATCCGTTGTCGTAAAAATCAGCTAGCTAGCTTATATTATATAGATCGAGCACACTATACTTTTTGGTCGGGATTTTCTTGTGTCTATCAAGTCATTCATGCAATTTAGATCTTGCACACCAGTATAGAAAGAGTTACTACATTTTTTTTCCAAACTCACAATTTATACGTTGCAGCAACGACATCCGTACAAACTACAAATGCTGCTATGTTTGGCTGGGTTTGGCGATCAATGGCTGGGTTTGACAAAAGAGAGTGAGAATTGCCTGGTTAATTGGTGGAAAACCAGGCTAAAACCGATACAACGCAATCCACATGACATGGGCATCACTGACCAACCTGGCCACCGAGATGGAACACAGATCTACAAAGAAGAAAGACATCGGCTGAGAAGTCGCAAGCCTCATCGTCATCACCGGTTGGCTCCGAATGGGCGACTCCGACTTCACCATAGTGCTCCAACAACGAAGCCAACCCGCAAACAACTACATAGACGGGCACATGCCAACGGAAGGTCACACGTGCGAGCAATCCACAACTCTGACTTTGACGACGAGCTTCGCAAGGGAAATATGCGGGACTTGTGCCGACCATGCCCTCCGCAAAGGACCACTGAGTGTCTGTCATTGTTACCACCTGGACTCACTCCACCGCAACTCCAACTTCAAAGCAACCAAGCAACCCATAGAAGAGCACCTTGGACATGTCTGGAAGACCAAACCGACTATTGAAGTCTACGTCGCGACACAAGCTCCTCTCGACGCCATCATCGTTGCCAAACAGAAACCAACACCCCGCGTTAGCAAACGAAGCAGCCAAGATGCCGCCATGCACCGGTCTCCCAGTCGTGGCCGGCTATGAGATGATGCCCCTAAGGAGGAGAAATAGGCGAAGATTCCTCCATCGCCCGATCCAGCGGATTTGAGGTTTCCCTTCGGAGCCAAAGCCGTGGGGACAGGAGGAGCACACCGCCATGACGACGCTTCCAAGAAAAGTCGTGGCACCTGCAGGCGCCGCGATCGCAGGACCCGATGAAGACCGGAATAAGTATTTCTCCAAAAGATGCGCCAACCACCCACCGCCACCGACCGCCACCCACAAACCACCACCCTTGCCGAGAGCAACCTCACTCTGGCCGCGGGATCCCTCGATACACTGCACCCAGACACGCACCATCCCTCGGCCGTAGCCACCGCCTACCACCGCAACAACCAATTCCGCATCGTGAGAGATAGCATCAAGATCTGAGACCCAACCCGATCCAGATCAAAGCTGCTCAAGTGAAGAAGTAGAGCAGAGGATGAGTAGGCTAACCCACAGCACACCTCGCGCTCTGGAGAAGACACCTGCCACGCCTTGCTAGTCCTTGCGGCCAACCTGCACAAGCAACCTTTGCACCCAGCTGATGATCCGCCCCCCGCACGTGCATCCAGCGCCGAGCACCATCACAAAAAACGTGCGCAGCCACAAGCGCACACCACTGTGCATGCAGTCCACGCCCAGGTCACGTCGAGAGCCCGGACCGAGGCCATTGCCCAGGCGTCCCATTACACCAAGCTGCGCCCCTACACACGCGCTCTGCCGCACTCGGACGACTGGAGAACCCCACCCCCCTTTTGGGAGTGGGGACGTCGCCACCTCCACAAGGGCCAGCGGCAACAATGGTGAGAGGAGTCGATGGGGAAAGTGCCAGCGGCGGGTGGTTAGGTTTCTCTTGAGCCACCAGAGCTAGGCAAAGCAGACACCTTTCAGATTGGATATAACTATGAGACAGTCCTTAGCCATTCACATCCACTGCAGCGTAATCTCATGGACCTTTGAGTCATCGGTGTCGAAGGCAGGCACTGCTAAAGATCCCAACTAGTTGCCATGTTCATCTTGCGCCATCGCTGCAACACTTCCTACATGCTGGATCTTCCCCACCATGGTATCCAAATCATCGCATATCCCACTGGTGGCGGTTGGCAGCTCTAGTGCACTAGAGTAGTCTGAGTGTGGGGAGTAGCCTTCACCTCCTTTGTAGATAGGCGAAGTTCATCCAGGAAACTTCGAACAAAGTCAAAAGTGGATAACGGAGTTTCGTATATCTCTTTGTAAATTACCATTCTCCTTGCATGCCATATAGCTCAAAGGTTGAGACACACACATAGTAGTAAGTACTTCATGCGGTACTGACTCGAACACTGAGAAAAGCGAGTGCTTCGCCCACGGGGTCAGGATGGAGCTCATATGCTTCATGATGTTGCCATCAACAAGAGCCCATACACATCAAGCCATCATTTAGTTCATCAATGAGGAACACAATGAGTCTAGGGCACCACAGACATGGAAAAGTCGAGCCACAATGCTCTAAACTGAAGGACTCCATAATGTTGTCGCTGCAAATTGGACATGTCGACACATGGAAGAACTATGTCGTGATGCCTGCGGCATGGAAGGCGTGGGAGCACAAAAACCTAACGTCCTCCTCACCCCTAGTATTCAGGTCCAACAAACATATGGGGCACATTACGCAGGGCTCACGCCGATGCTTTTAGCTGGCTTGTGCCGCTAGAGCTCGGGCGGCATCTGTTTTTTCTTCTTCAGTGACCGCATCTTTAAACAAGAGGCGCAGTACATTGGGATTGTTGTAGACAAAACATACCCAGAGTTCCCTTATCCCGTTGTCCAAGTCGTACCGCAATTTCCTCGGCCTTGCAGCGATTGGGGCGACAATGTCCACTCCCAGGGTATCCCGTAGGAGAACGTGGCTCAGTTATCTTCGGGGAGGTCGTAGTTTCTAGCCACCTGCTCCTCGGTGAGCATCCCGTGGATGAGTTTGTGTGTGGGGAGGGGGGCATCGTGGATCAGAAATACGGTGGTGCGGGTGGCGACCTCAACCCGATGGCATATCTGGTGCACCGAAGCAATTGGTGTTACCGGTGCACCAGACCCATGTTGCACATTAAAAAATGTTCGGAAAATATCAGAAAAAATTAGTGCATTATCACAACATTATTATATGTTGTCATAATATTTCATATGAAAATTTGAAACATGGCACACTTTCAGAACGAACACATGGCACACTTTCATACTACCTATTGGTCAACCTGGATGCATACAAAACAAGGGTAGTTGTGTGGGTTGTAGTGGGTGTCGCCGCGGGTGACAAGTTCGTCATCGGGTGTAATGTGGGTCTTTGCCATCTCTGCCACACTTTCAGTCCTATGGGACAAAGCTGATCAAAGCATGCATGGCTACATTTAGCCATGTACACACGGTCACATACCGGGGAGTCTGACCAGAGTCGGAGTGTGCCATCAAAATCTGCAATTCAAGACCGGCTGAGTAGTTCCATGGGCATTGTATAGTGCGACATTGGTTGTTGGTCAAAGGGCCAGTTTTTTTGGCAGCTAAAAAGATAAGCCACCTCCTCTTTAGATTTTTCATAAGCCGCCTCTTTAATTCGTTGAGGCTTCTAAACTAGTTATGAAATAATTAATTTAGAAGTCTCAACAAATTTAGGGACGACTTGTTTTTTAATCTGGAGAGAGGCAACTTATTTTTATATTAAGCTGCCAAAAAGAACTGGCGCAAAGCCTCACATCAAGGTTGGTCCTTCAGAACGAAACCCTCAAAAAATAAGAGAGGGTATATGTCTCGCCCATGGAGCAAGTTTTAATGGACTGTTGCTGCCCTTAGGCCAGCCCAAATAAACTGTCCTTACTCACTAGTCACTACCACACAATTGAGTGTTGATATTCACCGTGGTGTGCACTGTTGAATAGAGTAGCCAACTTCATGTATGTTTCATGCAACAAAAGAAGTGTTTGATTTTTTTAAATGTCATTTAATTAAAAAAATAATATCATGTAATTTAAAAAGTGTTCAATGCAACTTAAAAAATGTTCATGTAATTAGAAAATGTACATTAATTAAAAATATTCATGTAATAAAATAGAATGTTCAACACATTTTTAATAAGTGTTCAATGCGTTCAAAAATGATATAATAACAAAAGTGTTCAATTTTTCAAATGTTTACGTAATTTTAACAAACTCATTGAAAAATTAAGGTAATTAAATAATGTTTGGAACATTTAAAACACATTTTCATGTAATTTTATTTGTTATGAAAAATTTAAGAGTTGAAGGAGGACTAGAAATGAAAGAAAAAAGTAGCTAAAAATAGAGAAGCAGGTTAGGGATCCAAAATGCTTACATTCGAACTTTATTCTCTCAATTGTAGTGGTTTATGCATCCCAAATATTTATGACCTCAAGATATGTCTCCTTTTGGCTCATATGTAAAGAGATAGATGCATGGAGAAGGCAAAATTTGAAATACTATAATTGATGCATAATATCATGCTTCATCTCTAAACATTTTCCATTGCGATAAAGTAGGCACATCAACCTTTTGCAACGGGGTACTGTGATGAGAAAAATTTGTGAAGTTTGCCTACAAATGGTCTACTAGAGATGGTTATAAGGTGAGGATTTGAGAAGACACCTAGTATGGGTCTTTCCTTCATTTGTTGAATACTGCACATATATTGCATATGTAGAGAGTAGACTAAAAATGTTCGACGTATTTGGGATAGACACACCTTGGTGCTCTTGTTTGGAAGAATTTCATGCACGATAATGCCTTAGATTGTAAACATCCAAAACCTGGCACCAATCCATCTACCCAGTTCCCATATGTTCATATCTAAACGCTGAGCTTTCAAATGTGCCAAGACCAAGTGACACCATGGCCGCACATGATGGAGGTGACCGAGACTTGTTTCTTCACCTATGGGGGAGACGCCTTGCAAAGCTTATCTACTGGAAGTGAACCGACCGCTCATGCTCCATTCATATTCACAACGATGTTCTCCTGGTCCACGGGGTGCACAAGATCGGGATTGAGGTCAACAGGCCAGGGGTGGTGCTTGTTAGCCAGGTTCGATGATAGGGTGCCACTCAACCATCGTGTCGATGTCTCCGACCTTGTCGTCCGCCGGGGCTAAGTTGTTGTGAGATGATATACGGGATGTTAGCCGGCCTCACCACTGGGAACTGGGGTTGTTAAACTTCCCCGCTCCCTCACTTTGCCAAATGCCAAGGGTTTCGACCGCGATTTTCCCATTGTGTGGGACGCAGTACCTTGCTTCGGCTTCGTGGTGGAGGAAGACAGGGTGAAGAAGTGGTTCAAGGGCCTAATGAACCGATTCTAGACATGCATGCATACCGCCCAGGGCGGCTGGTTTTTAATTACTCTGGTTGATGTCTACTCTGCACCTCCGCGTCTGCGTGGCCTCGAGTGTTCTACCATTTTGTTTAATTACCTTTGTATTATTCCACATTACCACTTTGGTTTATGTATGTATGTACTGGTGTGCCATTGGTGACTTGTGATGGTGGTGAAATTGTACGAGTAGCAATGTTACGCGTTTTTCATAACTATGTAATAACTTTGTCTTCTTATGTACTCACTCCGTTTCATAATTTTTGTTGTGCTTGTAATTCAAATTTCAGTTTAAACCGCGACAAGAACTATGGAACCAAGGGAGTATATTGCACGCATTATTATGCTCATCACACCTTTTTCCCTGATGTGAACATAGTCTGCTCATCTCGCTTTTCCCATCAAGCATTAGTACTGTTAATAGTTCCTTCATGTTCCTTACATATAACAAGTTAATTTACTCTAGCACCCTTATAAAAAGCTAGGAAGTTAAGTGTTCTTTTTTTTCCTTTTGCAACAGAGACGCTTTGCCCTTTCTTTTTCGGGGGCTATATCTTTTGAAATGGATAGAATGTCTCACACTTCTTCGTTGACCGGTATATGTATGTGCACAACCATTCTATTTACAAAGTTTCGAATCTTTAAAAAACTAAAATTAAGAGCCGAAAAAGCAATAAAATAGTAACATGTTAGAACTTAGCGTTTAAGATTTCCTTTCTGTATATTGTTTCGCCCCTGACCAATATTCACAATTTTTGAAGAACTGCACAAAAAAATATTTGGCCTTGATCGAATATATGAGTATATATGTGACTATAAGAATGGCGAGCTCATTCTAAACCAGTACAATACAACTTAATTTGCTGTACTACTCCTAATTTGGTTTTAATCTTTTTAGAACCATCACCTATGGTAATTATTCAAATTTAATATACTATTTTCGACCAAGATTATGGCTTCTTCTTGACTCCTGCTGAAAATTGCTAATTTTCTCAGAAACCTTTTAAAAAAAGTCAAACAAATAGTTTTCTCCGGATGTCTACACTCTACAGCTAGAGACCACAAAATCCGGAGCCTCCACACGTTACGGTCAATGCACAAGTGCTAAAAGAAACTCGTGCCTCTGTTTTATTCAGATGAACGACCTTGTACTTCTTTACCATTGGTAAGATCTGTTCTCCCAAAAAATACGACTTCAAATCTTTATTTGGGTATATGCATATGATTTGGACACATCACAATAAATGGAGAGATGCAAGGAAACCTAATAATGGTAACATGACATGTAAGAGCATCTGACAGGGGCGGCATGGAGCGAAGAGTATGTCTGTTCAACTCTCCTTTTCAGCCTTGGAGGCCGCTCTTCCAGCATCCAAACCTCATCTCTCAATTATGTTATGAAGTAGTTTTCATCAAATATATCTCGGATCTCACTATAGGAAAATCAACGGAAAAGGATAAGACAAAGGCAGTCCTTAACTAAAATGTTAAGAATTGCAGTGACTGAAGAAAGAAATGTTGACCTAGGATGATCAGCCCAAAATAAAGTTTTATCCAACTCCGACACGATGAGTGTGACATTCAAGTATCTTGCAACCGTCACCATATCGCATATCTAATTTAACAGTGAAACTTTTATTGTTCAGTTTTAGCATTTCAACAGCAACAATGACTCAGAAATAGACAGTGATGTAAATGCATTGAGTTTGGCACAAGCTGTACTTACAACTGCGCACATCTGGTTGAGACTGCCACTGCAGGACAACAATACTTAGCCATATTCCTGTAGAACCGATAAGATCAAATGGCGATACAGACTTCAACATGGATTGAATTAGTATTCAACCACACATGACACACACACACACACACACACACACACAGGTTAATTAGCTATTGATATGATATGTTCTCATCAAATACAGAACTTTGAGAGAAATGGTAGGTGTACTGTTATCAACATTATCCAGAGAGAAAATAAGCCTATGAATTGATCATCATTTGATACAGCCATCACTATACACATGGAATTTTTGGATTCTGCCATCTATCATTTCAGCTTCAAAGTGTACCAATTTATGCATACACAATATTTTTGGCCAGGGAGAGGTATAGAATTTTAACGAGAGAGAATGGGGAATCAAAAATCTCACCTGAGAAACTCATGAAGGTCTTCTTATTTGCCCGGGCGAAAGCTACTTCAGATGTCATGCAAATGTGAGAGTATTCCAGTAGGTGATAATTGAGACTGTCCTTGCTTACCCTCCACAATGAGTTTTTCAAACTCGCACAAGAAGCACCATTCCTTTTAGGAACCTAGAAAATACAATAGCAATATACTGTAACTCAAGGGAATGCGCTGAATAACATAAGAAACAGTTTAGCATTAATTTATCATTTTTTGAATGAATCCCCTTGACAAGGTACGCTGTAAGTGGTTGGGTAAAGGCCAAGCACCGAAGGACAACATTTGTGCAGCAACTGTAAAAATAAATAAAATAAGAAGGTTGGGAAAATATACAAATTGAACCGCTAAACTCAGATTCAGTAAATTGTTTACGCCATAAACCATAGTGCCCTAATATGTTTAATTTTCAATAAGTTTTAGGCATGAGTTTCATTTGTGAATCCACAGAGCTGCCACTAGAGTATTGCCTTGTTAAAGGAAAGAATTTTGAAAGTGCCAGGTTTTAACAATCTCAGAATTATAACCTATAGGATACACCTAACAAAAGCAAAAAAAATGTCCAGCATATTTAGTTTCAAAATAGCTATTAAATAGTTTAGTTAATTGTTTACCTATTCCTACTGTTTGAAACGACAAAAGGACGCAATTCCACTTTGTCAAAGTTGTAGAGCTAACAAAAGTGTCTTTGACACATTTCGATAACCATTAGGTTCATCATAAAAAAGTGTATGTTGGCGATTAAACGAGTCATCAAGTTTTACTTCCCGACTCCGATGGATAACGCCTCACAACTGTTCAAGCAGTTTCTTGTCTGATCAAACTTTTTGTCCTTGGTAGATTACCTCGCACCACAACTCAGATCTCCGATTTAACGATAACTCAAGAAGATCATCAGCCTCTGCAGATCGATCAGACGCTTACAAAATGTTCATGTAATTAGGAAATGTACATAATTAAAAATATTCATGTAGTAAAATACGATGGCGAACACATTTTTAGTGTGCAATCTGCTTAAAAACCATATAATAATAAAAGTGTTCCATACATTTTTTTCTATATGTATGTAATTTTTATATATAAAATGTCACTGAGAATTTGAAGTAGAAAAATGTTTGGCACATATTTTTAAAAAGCATGTAATTTTACTTGTCATGAAAAATTTAAGAGTTGAAGGAGGATTAGAAGTGCAAGGAAAAGTAGCTAAAAATAGAGCAGCAAGTTAGGGATAAAAAATTCTTACATGCGAAGTTTATTCTCTCCATTGTAGTGGTTTAGGCATCCAAATATTTATTACCTCAATATATGTCTCCTTGGCTCATGGGTAAAGAGATATATGCATGGAGAAGGCAAAAATTGAGATACTATAATTGATGCATAATATCATGCTTCATCTCCAAACATTTTATGTTGTGATATAGTAGGCAAATCAACCGTCAATGGGGTACTATGAGGAGAAAAAGTTGTGAAGTTTGCCTACAAATGGTCCACTAGAGATGGTTATAAGGTGAGGATTTGAGAAGACACCAAGTATGTGTCTTTTCCTTCATTTGTACAATACTAGACATATATTGCATATGTAGAGAGTATATTAAAAATGTTCAACATATTTGCGATGGACACACCTTGGTGCTCTTGTTTACAAGAATGTCACGCACGATAAACGCTGAGCTTTTAAATGTGCTACGACCAAGTGACACCATGGCCACACGCGATGGAGGTGACCGAGACACGTTTCTTCGCCTATGGGGGAGTCGCATTGCAAAGCTTATCCACTGGAAGCCAACTGACCGATCATGCTCCATTCATATTCAAATTGATGTTCTCCTGGTCCACGGGACACACAGGATCGGGACTGAGGTCATCAGGCCAGGGTTGATGCTTGTTAGCCAGGTTCAATGATAGGGTGCCACTCGACCACTGTGTCGAAGTCTCCGACCTCCCCATCCGTCGGGGCTACATTGTTGTGAGCTGATCTATGGGATGTTATCCAACCTCTCCACCGGGAACTGGGGTTGCTAAACTTCCCTGCCCCCTCACTTTGCAAATGTCAAGGGTTTTGACCGTGATTTTTTCCATTGTATTTGACACAGTCCCTTGCTTCGGCTTCGTCCTTGACCAGTTGGCGCGCCTGGTATGCTTGGTCTATAGGGATACCAAGGCGTTATTCCTCATGTTTAAAGAGGCTGCCGCAATGGGTGAGCTTGCCAGCATTTTGGCATGTAGCCTAAAGCTGCATGGGGAGTTGTGCGCCATCTTTTTGTTGCAAATGGCTATTGGGGGCGAGGAGAGCATCTGGTTGTCATGCTTGCACGCCATTCATATTATGTTAATCGCGTCGTGGTTCTGCCACACATCGACGTGCCCAAGTAATTGGCTTGAGATGATGGATTACTTAAACTTTATTAGATCAGAGCAAGATCCACAAGATGAATTTTTTATAATAAATTCATGTAATTTAAAAGTTGCTTGATGCATTTTTATAAAATATTCACGTAATTTTAACATTGTTCATCCATTAAAAATTCATGTAATGGAAAAAAGTGGGTGGATGCATTTTTTAAAATCATGAAGTTATATAAATTTTTCTATACAACAAAATAAAGTGGTCAGAATAATTTAGTGTAATTCTCATGTAATAAAAATTGTATTAGATGAACAATTTTTTCTATATCTAAGTTATTGTAATAAAAACGTCACTTACTTATAAATGTTTATTACATATTCAAAATGTTCATGAAGTACTTATAAAAAGTTGATGTACGGAAGAACAAAAGAGAAAACTAATCAGAAAAATGAAAATGATAAAAGTACATAAACCTAAAATAAAATGGAAAGAAACAAAAAGACATGCAAAAAAGGGCAGACATCCGGCACATGGGCCGGCCCAAAATGATGGGTTATGCGTCACTGCTTGACTAAATGGTGTCTCCTCTAGAAACAAATGAGTAAACAGTGTCTCCACAATCTAGAAACAAATCACTAAACAATGTCTCCTCAACGAGACAAAAGGGGCCGACTTTCAAGAAAGGGGGTGGGGGTGGGGGGGGGGGCTAAACGGTGCACCAAGCGTGGAATAGGATTTCGGGATGCCTAATGCACATTCATCAAAAAGAGGAAAAAAAGGTCTAAACTAAGATGATATGTTACTATTTGACTGGAACTCGGATAGAATTAGTATTCAACTACACATGACACACACACTGGTTAATTAGCTATTGATATGATATGTTCTCATCAAATACGAAATTTTGAGAGAAATAGTAGGTGTACTGTTATCAACATTATCAAAAGAGAAAATAAGCCTGTGGATTGATCATAATTTGATACAACCATCACTATATACATGGAATTTTTGGATTCTGCCATCTATCATTTCAGCTCAAAGTCTACCATTTTGTGCACACACAACATTTTTGGCCAGGGAGAGGTATAGAATTTTAACCAAAGAGAATGAGGAATCAAAAATCTCACCTGAGAAGCTCATGAGCGTCTTCCTATTTTCCCGGGCGAAAGCTACTTCAGATGTCACACAAATGTGAGAGTATTCCAGTAGGTGATAATTGAGACTGTCCTTGCTTACCCTCCACAATGAGTTTTTCAAACTCGCACAAGAAGCACCATTCCTTTTGGGAACCTAGAAAATACCATAGTAATATATTGTAACTCAAAGGAATGCGTTGAATAACATAAGAAAGAGTTTCGCATTAATTTATCATTTTTTGAATTAATCCCCTTGAGAAAGTACACTGTAAGTGGTCGGGTAAAGGCCAAGCACTGAAAGACAACGTTTGCGTAGCAACTATAAAAATAAATAAAATAAGAAGCTTGGGCAAAAACAACATCACTGAACCGCTAAATTCAGATTCAGTAAATTGTTTACGCCATAAACCAAAGTGCCCTAATATGTTTAATTTTGAATATGTTTATGCATGAGTTTGATTTGTGGATCCACAGAACTGCCACCGGAGTATTGTCTCGTTTAAGTAATCAGTTTTGAAAATGACAGGTTTCAACAATCTCAATATTATAACCTATAGGATACACCTAACAAAAATAAAAAAATGTCCAGCATATTTAGTTTCAAAATAGCTATTAAATGGTTTAATTAATTGTTTACCTATTCCCAGGGTTAGAAACACCAAAATGACGCAATTCCACCTTGTCAAAGTTGTAGAGCATACAAGAGTGCCTTTACCACATTTCCATAACCATTAGGTTCAGCATACAAAAGTGTATGTTGGCGATTAAATGAGTCATCAAGTTTTACTTACCGATTCCGATGGATAATGCCTTACAACTGTTCAAGCAGTTTCTTGTCTGGTCAGACTTTTTGTCCTTGGTAGATTACCTCGCACCACAACTTGGATCTCTAATTTAACGAGAATTCAGGAAGATCATCAGCCTTTGCAGATCGATCAGGCTCTTAAAAAATGTTCATGTAATTAGAAAATGTACATGAATTAAAAATATTCATGTAGTAAAATACGATGGCCACCACTTTTGTAATAAGTGTTCAATCCATTTAAAAACCATATAATAATAATAAAAGTGTTCATTACAATTTTTTCCAAATATTTATGTAATTTTAAAAAATGTCACTGAAAATTTCAGGTAAAAAATGTTTGGCACATATTTTTAAAGCATGTAATTTTACTTCTTATGACAAATTTAAGAGTTCAAGGAGGATTAGAAGCGCAAGAAAAAGTAGCTAAAAATGGAGCAGCAAGTTGGGGATAGAAAATGCTTACATTCGAAGTTTATTCTCTCCATTGTAGTGGTTTAGGCATCCAAAATATTTATTACCTCAATATATGTCTCCTTGGCTCATGGGTGAAGAGATATATGTAGGGAGAAGGCAAAATCTGAGATACTATAATTGATGCATAATATCATCCTTCATCTCCAAACATTTTATGTTGTGATATAGTAGGAACATCAACCATCAACGGGGTACTGTGAGGAGCAAAAGTTGTGAAGTTTGCCTACAAATGGTCCACTAGAGATGGTTATAAGGTGAGGATTTGAGAAGACACCTAGTATGGGTCTTTCCCTTCATTTGTACAATACTAGAAATATATTGCATATGTCGAGAGTATATTAAAAATGTTTGACATATTTGGGACGGACACACCTTGGAGCTCTTGTTTACCAAAATGTCACGTACGATAATGCCTTACATTGTAAATATCCACAACCCGACACCTATCCATCCGCCCAAATGCCGCATGTTCATATACAAACGCTGAGCTTTTAAATTTGCTACTACCAAGTGACACCATGGCCACACGCGATGGAGGTGACCGAGACACATTTCTTCGCCTAGTAGGGAGTTGCATTGCAAAGCTTATTCCACTCGAAGCCAACTGACCGCTCATGCTCCATTCTATCCACATTGATGTTCTCCTGGTCCACGAAACACACAAGATTGGGACTAATTAAGGTCAACAGGCTAGGGGTGATGCTTGTTAGCCAGGTTCAATGATAGGGTGCCACTCGACCACTGTGTTGAAGTCTCCGACCTCGCCATCCATTGGGGCTACGTTGTTGTGAGCTGATCTACGGGATGTTAGCCAACCTCGCCACCGGGAACTGGGGTTGTTAAACTTCCCTGCTCCCTCACTTTGGTAAATGCCAAGGGTTTTACCGCGATTCTTCCCATTGTATGGGACGCGGTCCCTTCCTTCGGCTTCATCATTGACCCGTTGTTGCGCCTGGTATATGCTTGGTCTATAGGGATACCATGACGTTATTCCTCATGTGCAAAGAGGTTGCCGCAATGAGTGAGCTTGCCAGCAATTTGGCATGCAGCCTAAAGCTGCATGGGGAGTTGTGCGCCATCTTTTTATTAGAAATGGCTATTGGGGACGAGGAGACCATCTGGTTGTCATGCTCGCACGCCATTCATATTATGTGAATCGCGTTGTGGTTCTACCACGCATCGACGTGACCAAGTAACTGGCGTGAGATGATGGATTACTTAAACTTTATTAGATTATAGCAAGATCCACAAGATGGTTTTTTTATAATAAATACATGTAATTCTAAAATTGTTAATCCATTAAAAATTCATGTAATTAAAAATGTGTACTACACATTTTTCAAGTAATGGAAAAAAATTGTGGATGCATTTTTGTAAATCATACAGTTATATAAATTTTTCTACACAATAAATTAAGTGGTCAAAATAGTTTAGTGTAACTCTCATGTAATAAAATTGTATTAGATGATCACTTTTTTTATTTCTATATCTAAGTTATTGTAATAAAAATGTCACTTACTTTTAAATGTTTATTACACATTCAATATGTACATGAAATACTTATAAAAAAAGTTTATGTATGGAAGAACAAAAGTGAAAACTGATCAGAAAAATGAAAAAGATCAAAGTACAGAAACCTAAAATAAAATGGAAAGAAACAAAAAGACATGCAAAAAAGGCAGACATCCGACACATGGGCCGGCCCAGAATGATGGGTTATGCATCACTGCTTGACTAAATGGTGTCTCTTCTAGAAACAAATGACTAAACAATGTCTCCACAATCTACAAACAAATCACTAAACATTGTCTCCTCAATGAGACAAAAGGGGCCGACTTTCAAGAAAGGGGGGGGGGGGGGCTAAACGGTGCACCAAGCGTGGAATAGGATTTCGGGATGCCTAATTCACATTCATCAAAAAGAGGAAAAGGGACTAAACTAAGATGATATGTTAGTATTTGAGTGCAACTCGGATAGAATTAGTATTCAACCACACATGACACACACACTGGTTAATTAGCTATTGATATGATATGTTCTCGTCAAATACGAAATTTTAAGAGAAATAGTAGGTGTACTGTTATCAGCATTATCAAAAGAGAAAATAAGCCTGTGAATTGATCATAATTTGATACAACCATCACTATATACATGGAATTCTTGGATTCTGCCATCTATCATTTCAGCTTCAAAGTGTACCATTTTGTGCATAAACAATATTTTTGGCCAGGGAGTAGTATAGAATTTTAACCAAAGAGAATAAGGAATCAAAAATCTTACCTGAGAAGCTCGTGAACGTCTTCCTATTTGCCCGGCAGAAAGCTACTTCAGATGTCACGCAAATGTGAGAGTATTCCATTAGGTGATAATTGAGACTGTCCTTGCTTACCCACCACAATGAGTTTTTCAAACTCACACAAGAAGCACCATTCCTTTTGGGAACCTAGAAAATACAATAGTAATATACTGTAACTCAAGGGAATGCGGTGAATAACATAAGAAAGAGTTTAGCATTAATTTATCACTTTTTGAATGAATTCCCTTGAGAAGGTATGATGTAAGTGGTCGGCTAAAGGCCAAGCACTGAAGGACAACATTTGCGTAGCAATTGTAAAAGGATATAAAATAAGAAGGTTGGGCAAAAATAACAGCATTGAACCGCTAAATTTAGTTTCAACAATTGTTTATGCCATAAACCAAAGTGCCCTAATATGTTTAATTTTCAATAAGTTTTAGGCATGAGTTTGATTTGTGAATCCACAGAACTGCCACCTGAGTATTGTCTCGTTAAAGGAAACAATTTTGAAAATGACTGGTTTTAACAATCTCAAAATTATAACCTATAGGATACACCTAACAAAAGCAAAGAAATGTCCAGCATATTTAGTTTCAAAATAGCTATTAAATAGTTAAATTAATTGTTTACCTATTCAAAGGGTTAGAAACACCAAAACGACGCAATTCCACTTTGTCGAAGTTGTAGAGCATACAAAAGTGTCTTAACCACATTTCGATAACCATTAGGTTCAGCATACAAAAGTGTATGTTGGCGATTAAATGAGTCTTCAAGTTTTACTTACCAATTCCGATGGATAATGCCTCACATTTGTTCAACCAGTTTCTTGTCTGATCAGAATTTTTGTCCTTGGTAGATTACCTCGCATCACAACTTGGATCTCTAATTTAACGAGAAATCAGGAAGATCATTAGCCTTTGTAGATCGATCAGCGCTTAGAAAATGTTCATGTAATTATAAAATGTACATGATTTAAAAATATTCATGTAATTATAAAATGTACATGATTTAAAAATATTCATGTAGTAAAATAAGATGGCCAACACTTTTGTAATAAGTGTTCAATCCATTTAAAAACCATATAATAATAATAAAAGTGTTCATTACATTTTTTTCAAATGTTTATGTAATTTGAAAAAATGTAACTGAAAATTCAGGTAAAAAAAAGTTTGGCACATATTTTTAAAAAGCATGTAATTTTACTTCTTATGAAAAATTCAAGAGTTCAAGGAGGATTAGAAGTGCAAGAAAAAGTAGCTAAAATAGAGCAGCAAGTTAGGGATAGAAAATGCCTACATTCAAAGTTTATTCTCTCCATTGTAGTGGTTTAGGCATCCCAAATATTTATTACCTCAATGTATGTCTCCTTAGCTCATGGGTGAAGAGAATTATGCATGGAGAAGGAAAAATTTGAGATACTATAATTGATGCATAATATCATGCTTTATCTCCAAACATTTTACGTTGTGACATAGTAAGCACATCAACCGTCAACGGGGTACTGTGAGGAGAAAAAGTTGTGAAGTTTGCCTACAAATGGTCCACTAGAGATGGTTATAAGGTGAGGATTTGAGAAGACACCTAGTATGGATCTTTTCCTTCATTTGTACAATACTAGACATATATTGCATATGTAGAGAGTATATTAAAAATGTTTGACATATTTGGGACGGACACACCTGGGTGCTCTTGTTTACAAGAATGTCACGTACGATAATGCCTTAGATGGTAAATATCCACAACTCGACACAAATCCTTCCGCCCAAATTGCGCATGTTCATATATAAACGATGTGCTTTTAAATGTGCTACAACCAAATGACACCATGGCCACACGCGATGGAGGTGACCGAGCCACGTTTCTTCGCCTATGTGGGAGTTGCATTGCAAAGCTTATCCATTGGAAGCCAACTGACCGCACATGCTCCGTTCATATCCACATTGATGTTCTCCTGGTCCACGGGACAGACATGATCGGGACTAACGTCAACAGGCCAGGGGTGATGCTTGGTAGCTAGGTTCAATGATAGGGTGCCAGTCGACCACTGTGTTGAAGTCTCCGACCTCGCCATCCGTCGGGGCTACGTTGTTGTGAACAGATCTACGGGATGTTAGCCAACCTCGCCACCAGGAACTGGGGTTGTTAAACTTTCCTGCTCCCTCACTTTGGCAAATGCCAAGGGTTTACCGCAATTCTTCTCGTTCTATGGGACGCAGGCCCTTGCTTCGGCTTCGTCATTGACCCGTTCGCGCGCCTGGTATGCTTGGTCTATAGGGATACCATGACGTTATTCCTCACGTGCAAAGAGGTTGCCGCAATGAGTGAGCTTGCCATCAATTTGGCATGCAGCCTAAAGCTGCACGGGGAGTTATGCGCCATCTTTTTTGTTGGAAATGGCTATTGGGGACGAGGAGACCATCTGGTTGTCATGCTCGCACGCCATTCATATTATGTGAATCGCGTCCTGGTTCTACCACGCATCGACGTGCTCAAGTAATTGGCATGAAATGATGGATTACTTAAATTTTATTAGATCATAGCAAGGTCCACAAGATGATTTTTTTATAATAAATTCATGTAATTTAAAAAATGATATTTTTTTATAAAATATTCTTGTAATTATAAAATTGTTAATCCATTAAAAATTCATGTAATTAAAAATGTGTACTACACATTTTTCATGTAATAGAAAAAATTGGTGGATGCATTTAAAAATCATATAGTTATATAAATTTTTGTATACAATAAAATAAATAGGTTAGAATAGTTTAGTGTAATTCTCATGTAATAAAATTATATTAGATGAATTTTTTATTTTTCTATATCTAAGTTATTGTAATAAAAAATGTCACTTACTTATAAATGTTTATTAAATATTTAAAATGTTCATTAAATACTTATAAAAAATTAAGTACAGAAGAACAAAATAGAAAACTGATCAGAAAAATGAAAATATAAAAGTACAGAAACCTAAAATAAAATGGAAAGAAACAAAAAGACATACAAAGAAGGCAGACATCCGGCACTTGGGCCGGCCCAAAATGATGGGCTATGCGTGACTGCTTGACTAAACGGTGTCTCTTCTAGAAACAAATGACTAAACAATGTCTCCACAATCTAGAAACAAATCACTAAAGAGTGTCTCCTCAACAAGACAAAAGGGGCTGACTTTCAAAAAAAAAAGGGGGGGGGGGGGAGGGGCTAAGCGGTGCACCAAGCGTGGAATAGGATTTCAGGATGCCTAATGCACATTCATCAAAAAGAGCAAAAAAGAACTAAACTAAGATGATATGTTAGTATTTCACTGCAACTCAGATACAATTTGTATTCAACCGCACAAGACACAAACACACAATTGTTAATTAGCTATTGATATGATATGTTCTCATCAAATACGGCATTTTGAGAGAAATAGTAGGTGTACCGTTATCAACATTATCAAAAGGGAAAATAAGCCTGTGAACTGATCATAATTTGATACAGCCATCACTATATACATGGAAGTTTTGGATTCTGCCATCTATCATTTCAGCTTCAAAGTGTACCATTTTGTGCATACACGATATTTTAGGCCAGCGAGAGGTATAGAATTTTAACCAAAGAGAATGAGGAAACAAAAAACTCACATGAGAAGCTCATGAGCGTCTTCCTATTTGCCTGGGCGAAAGCTACTTCAGATGTCACACAAATGTGAGAGTATTCCAGTAGGTGATAATTGAGAGTGTCCTTGCTTACCCTCCACAATGAGTTTTTCAAACTCACACAAGAAGCACCATTCCTTTTGGGAACCTAGAAAATACCATAGTAATATACTGTAACTCAAGGGAATGCGCTGAATAGCATAAGAAAGAGTTTCGCATTAATTTATCATTTTTTGAATGAATCCCCTTGAGAAGGTACACTGTAAGTGGTCGGGTAAAGGCCAAGCACTGAAGGACAACATTTGCGTAGCAACTGTAAAAAGAAATAAAATAAGAAGGTTGGGCAAAAACAACAACATTTAATCGGTAAATTCAGATTCAATCAATTGTTTACGGCATAAACCAAAGTGCCCTAATATATTTAATTTTCAATAAGTTTATGCATGAGTTTGATTTGTGCATCCACAGAACTGCCACCGGAGTATCGCCTCATCAAAGGAAACAATTTTGAAAATGACAGGTTTTAACAATCTCAAAATCATAACCTATAGGATACACCTAACAAAAGCAAAAAAATGTCCAGCATATTTAGTTTCAACATAGCTATTAAACAGTTTAATTAATAGTTTACCTATTCCCAGGGTTAGAAACACCAAAATGACGCAATTCCACCTTTTCAAAGTTGTAGAGCATACAAAAGTGTCTTTACCATATTTCGATAACCATTAGGTTCAGCATACAAAAGTGTATGTTGGCGATTAAATGAGTCATCAAGTTTTACTTACCGATTCCGATGGATAATGCCTCACAACTGTTCAAGCAGTTTCTTGTCTGATCAGACTTTTTGTCCTTGGTAGATTACCTCGGACCACAACTTGGATCTCTAATTAACGAGAATTCAGGAAGATGATCAGCCTTTGTAGATCGATCAGGCGCTTAAAAATGTTCAGGTAATTAGAAAATGTACATGAATTAAAAATATTCATGTAGTAAAATACGATTGCCAACACTTTTGTAATAAGTGTTCAATCTGTTTAAAAACCATATAATAATAATAAAAGTGTTCATTACATTTTTTTCAAATGTTTATGCAATTTTAAAATATGTCAATGGAAATTTCAGGTAAAAAATGTTTGGCACATATTTTTAAAAAGCATGTAATTTTACTTCTTATGAAAAAATTAAGAGTTCAAGGAGGATTCGATGTGCAAAGAAAACTAGCTAAAAATAGAGCAGCAAGTTAGGGATAGAAAATTCTTACATTCAAATTTTATTCTCCATTGTAGTGGTTTAGGCATCCCAAAATATTTATTACCTCAATATATGTCTCCTTGGCCCATGGGTGAAGAGATATATGCATGGAGAAGGCAAAATTTGAGATACTATAATTGATGCATAATATCATGCTTTATCTCCAAACATTTTACACTGTGATATAGTAGGCATAGCAACCGTCAACGGGGTACTGTGAGGAGAAAAAGTTGTGAAGTTTGCCTACAAATTGTCCACTAGAGTTGGTTATAAGGTGAGGATTTGAGAAGACACCTAGTATGGGTCTTTTGCTTCATTTGTACAATACTAGACATATATTGCATATGTAGAGAGTATATTAAAAATGTTTGACATATTTGGGACGGACACACCTAGGTGCTCTTGTTTACAAGAATGTCACGCATGATAATGCCTTAGATTGTAAACATCCACAACCCGACACCAATCCATCCGCCAAATCCCGCATGTTCATATATAAACGCGGAGCTTTTAAATGTGCTACAACCAAGTGACACCATGGCCACACGGGATGGAGGTGACCGAGACACATTTCATCGCCTATGGGGGAGTCTCATTGCAAAGCTTATCCACTGGAAGCCAACTGACTGCTCATGTTCCATTCATATCCACATTGATGTTCTCCTAGTCCACAAGACACACATGATCGGGACTGAGGTCAACAGGATAGAGGGGTGCTTTTTAGCTAGGTTCGACGATAGGGTGCCACTCGACCACTATGTCGAAGTCCCCGACCTCGCCATCCGTCGGGGATACATTGTTGTGAGCTGATCTACGGGATGTTAGCCAACCTTGCCATCGGGAACTAGGGTTGTTAAACTTCCCCAATCCCTCACTTTGGCAAATGCCATGGGTTTGACCATGAATTTTCCCGCTGTATGGGACGCAGACCCATTGGCGGCCTGGTATGCTTGGTCTATAGGGATACGAAGGTGTTATTCCTCGCGTGCAAAGAGGCTGCCGCAACGAGTGAGCTTGCCAACATTTTGGCATGCAGCCTAAAGCTGCATGGGGAGTTGTGCTCCATCTTTTTGTTGGAAATTGCTATTGGGGACGAGAAGACCGTCTGGCTGTCGTGCTCGGACACCTTTCATATTGTGTGGATCGCGTCGTGATTCTACCACACATCGATGTGCCCACCCCAAGTTATTGGCGTGAGATGACGGATTACTTCAACTTTATTAGATCATAGCAAGATCCACAAGATGAATTTTTTATAATAAATCATGTATTTAAAAAGTGCTTGATGCATGTTTATAGAATTGTTCATCCATTAAAAATTCATGTAATTAAAAATGTGTTCTACACATTTTTCAAGTAATGGAAAAAATTGTTGGATGCATTTTTTAAAAGCATACAGTTATATAAATTTTTATATACAATAAATTAAATTTGTCAGAACGTTTCAGTGTAATTCTCATGTAATAAAATTTGTATTAGTTGAACATTTTAAATTTGTCTATATCTAACTTACTGTAATAAAAAATGTCACTTACTTATAAATGTTTATCAAATATTAAAAATGTTCATGAAATACTTTTTAAAAATTTATTTATGGAAGAATAAAAGGGAAAACTAATCAGAAAAATGAAAACGATAAAAGTACAAAAATCTAAAATAAAATGGAAAGAAACAAAAAGACATACAAAATCTGAGGAGACATTCGGCACACGGGCCGGCCCAGAATGATGGGTTATGCGTGACTGCTTGACTAAACGGTGTCTCTTCTAGAAACAAATGACTAAACAGTGTCTCCTCGATCTAGAACAAATCACTAAAGAGTGTCTCCTCAGAGAGAGAAATGGGGCTGACGTTAAGAAAAAAGGGGGCTAAACGGTGCGCCAAGGGTGGAATAGGATTTTGGGATGACTAATGCACATTCATCAAAAAGAGGAAAATAAGGACTAAACGGTGCACCAAGCGTGCCTTCGAGCTTGGATTGGGTTGGGTGGGGGGGGGGGGTGCTATTCCAGTGTAGGAAGAATGTTCTTTCCGCTCTTTCCTCCTTCCGTTGGTGTGCTTATCATCGGGGGAGGGCTTGTGGAGGCATGTATATGGCGATTGTTTTGGGATCCAGGCGGTTTAGGTTTCTTATGGATCCATCTGGATTCGGCCAACTTTTATTGTCTTTGTTCTTTCTACAAGTCCTTATCATTGTTTTGTTCTCCGGGACGGCGATTTGCTTCACAGGTCACAGCTGCCGGCGTCTCCTGGTATTAATCGGCAACTTCCTAGCCGCTGCTTCTACAAGCTCCTGGGTTTAAAAATGGTTGCTCCACTAAGCCAGACGCCCAGAGGCGGCATCGAGCAATGCTCATGGCGCACCGCCGGTGGATGCAGGAGGAAGAAGACTTTGGCACCCCCACGAGATATGAATGTAATTTTATGTTTTCATATGGGTGTGTTTGTAAGGACATGTGATGCTTGATATATATGGGCCTTGGGCCCTTTCACACACAAAAAACACAACACATGCCTTCCAAATGATATTAACCAAAATCTAATTCTAGAAAGAATGGAAAAGTAAGGGATTTCAGTCTGCCAAGAGGTTGAATATCTCTCCCGCGTCTGATCTTTGCACCATTTTGTTATTCAAAACCGTGACACAATTGACGCCATCACGTACGCAATTGGACCCCATCGACACACACTGGTTCGCCTCTCGACGGTGGACAATGGACTCGTCGAATGAAAGGGTGATGCAGTACACCAGACAGCTTCAGTTTAATTTGCTATAAGTTATGCCTTTATATATGAAGTGCAGCTAAGAAAAATATAGCTTGCAGTTCCACCGTTTCGAACGAACAAATGTTAATGTAGTCTAGCCACTCATGTGCCTGATGAAGCGTCAGTGCGTCACCGATATGATGGAATAAGTAAGTTAATTAACGCCTCCTGCGCTAAGAGCTAAACTAGTTAGGTCAGCCTTGATTTGTTCTCCTAATATGCGGTGAAGAGGATGCATATATATCGAAACTGAAATTTTAATTTTAAGCCAACGAACTATTTGACCGAATACTCAGGGCTAACAACTAAAAAAATTCATTCCCATCCCGTGGCAAGCGCGATCAGCAATCTACAAATCTTCTTATATAGTAGAATGCATTCATTCCCAACTAAAAAAATTCATTCATTTCTCCACTACAAATACCCCGTCCAGTCCGCTGCCCGCTCTCGTCTCAGTCCACAGGAGACGTTCTGCTCCAGCCACCATGGCCCGCCTCGCCACCCTCGCCATGCTCCTCCTGTCCCTCCTGTCCGTCGCAAGCTGCCGCGACCTTGAGGCCATCTCCGACGACCAGGGCCCACCCGTCCCCGTCCTCCTCACTCGAGCTGATCAAGCGGATGCTGCTGCTGAGGCGACGACCCTTCCGAGCTTCCCGGCCCCGGTCGTCGCATGGGACGAGGACGAGCTCCCATCCCACCGCGGTCACCTCTGGTTGGCGCGCCCGCGCCATCACGGCTTCTTCCACCGCCGCGGCGCGTTCTCCGGCCTGGGCGAGGCCCGCGTCCAACCTGCGGCCTTCTTCCCCACGGAGGTGCTGGGAGAAGAGCAAGCACACTGGGAGGCGGTGCTGGAGGTGGTCGCGGAGCCTGAACCCGACACCCACGGCGAGGAGGGTGAGGGGAACGAGGCAGTGAAGGCGTGGAAAGTGGAGATGATGGCGAGCATGTTCGTCCACGGCGTCGGCCTCCACCACCGTCACCACCACGACCAGGACGAGGAGGACGACGACCACAGGCAGGGCAAGGATGAAGAAATGAACACGAAGCTGCTCGGACGCCTCCACCTCCACGCCCACGACGGCGACCACGAGGCTGACGAACTGGGAGAACTGGCTAGGAGGCTGGGCCCGGCGACCACGAGCACGAGGAGCTTCAACCACGGCGACCACCACCTTGGGGCGGAGGAAGCAGGCGGGGTGAAGAAGTGGTTCAAGGGCCTCATGAACCGATTCTAGACATGCATGCATACCGCCCAGGACGGCTGGTTTAATTACTATGAATACTGTTTGCTCTGCACCTCCGCGTCTACGTGGCGCGTCGATCGGGTGTTCTACCATTTCGTTTACCTTCCGATTATTCCACATTACCGCTTCGGTTCATGTACTGGTGTGCTACTGGTGACTTTGTGAGGGTTGTGAAATTGTTACGAGTAGCAATGTTACGTGTTTCTTATAACTACGTAATTACTTTGTCTTCTTATGTACTCGCTCTGTTTCATAATTTTTATTGTGCTTGTAGTTCAAATTTAATCTAAAACCGCGGCAAGAATTATGGAACCAAGCGAGTATATTGCACGCATTATTATGCTCGTCACTCTTTATTTCCCTGATGTGAACATAGTCTGATCATCTCGCTTTTTGCATCAATCTTTAGTACTGTTAACAGTTCCTTCACGTTCCTTATATGTAGCAAGTTAATTAACTCTAGCACCCCTATATATGTATGTATGTATGTATGTATGTATGTATGTATGTATGTATGTGCACAACCATTCTATTTACAAAGTTTTGAATCTTTAAAAAACCCAAATTAAGAGATAAGCTAGGGTTGAAGATTTCCTTTCCGTATTTTGTTTGCTCCTAACCAATATTCACAATTTTTAAAGAAATGCTAAAAAAATGGTCTTGAAATCGAACATATGAGTATATATATGACTATATGAATGGTGAGATCACCCTAAACCAGTACGGTACAACTTAATTTGCGGTACTACTCCTAATTTGGTTTTAATATTTTTAGAACCATCGCTGATGGTAATTATTAAACTGTAATATACTATTTTTTGACTCCTTCTGAAAATTGCTAATTTTCTCCATTTTTTTAAAAAATATCGACAAAAGTTTTTCTCGGGATGTCTACATTCTATAGCTAGAAACCAGAAAACCCGAAGCCTCCAAACATTAAGGTCAATGCTACCCAAGTACCCATAATCATGCTTTTTGTAGTAGCACAAGTACTTTAGCTGGCAGTTGTCAAGAAATTTGGTACGCATTCCTTAATTTGGTGAAGGGATTAATTGTACGTGCAGGTAGCATCCCCTTCCCGCTGATTGTGATGGAGTGAGATAACTTGGCTTCTCCTTCCTTGTCTTTATCCGGAAGTTAGAAAGCTTAACAAGCAAGTCTCCAAATTTGTCTGAATATTAGAAGGTAAGAGGAAAAACTTGTGCAACTGCACATCACATGCATCATCATTGTTGTCGTCTACGCTCGATCATCAGTCTTTTGATGCGTCGATGATATGCAACAACCGTCGGTGGAATGCAACTATGACATCCACTTTGCCAAATTAACCTCTGACATATGTACCATTTAATTAGCACACGCGGTACTGTGTTTTGAAGCTTGTGGGCCGTGCATGTACTCTACTGGTCTGATGCCATCACTGAAATGGACATGCCAACTACCGTTGGTGTTCGGCTTGTGGAGTTTCTTTAAAATATTTTTTTCAAAAAAATCAGAAAACGTATGCTCGAATTAAAAAAAATCAGAACTATGACCCCGGTGGCCCCCCTTTGGCAAAAGAGGAACTCTTCGGTCTAGCTTAGGCCGAAGAGGGTTCTTCGGTGTACACACTAGGCCAAAGAGAGGCAGATATGGGATGAAGAGTGGCTGTCGGTGGAGGAGGAGAGACCTGGGGCACGATCCAAGTGCCGGAGAAGGCCAAGATGAAGGTGCGGACGCACCCCTTCGGTCGTTGTCATGCTGCAAATGGAGAAGAGGTGAGGGGGCCATTGGCTTAATGCTTATCAGGGAGGGGGCAACGTGCCTCGGCACCAGGGAGGCGGAGTCACCACGGCGCCTCGCCGGGGAGAGGCCACCGACAATGAGGCAGTCGAGGGCGGCGGCTTGATTGGGGATCGAGCAAGAGGGAGAAGAGAGAGTGGGTTGGGTGGGGCGTTTGCGAGAGAAAACTAGTCAAAGTGCCCACATGGCGTTTTTTTTGCCCAGCTAGCTCCTGAGAAGCGGGGCCCATTTGTCATATTCATGCGCAGAGCGCTTTAATCCGTCGATCAGTGATTTATTAGAAAAACGTAGACATGGTGTTTTTTGTTAAAAAAAATGTAAACTCATGTTTATGATAATCTGGTCTACAATGTGGTGGGTTCTTGCAATTAACTCATATTTGATAGATGGAAATGCATATGTATGGATGGATGTGTGATGTTTTTTGTCATGTGTGTGCTGTTCATGACAAAGTTGACGCCAAAGTTTTTGCCATGTATATGTTTGTCTCAAAGGCTTCAGCACACATCGATGAATGCCTTACTAGGCCACATATCACACGGATGTTGTGGTTTATGTATGTATTTTCTTACTAGTGTCGATTTTGTACATGTGCGATGGGCAATGAGCTGGCCAATGAGCCTTCGAATTATGGGCTTGAAAATATTTCTAACCTCACTCATCGTGCGTGGTATATTGAGAATGGGTGTGCAAGAAGCAAATCTTGTTCACTTTTACTTATTTTCTGTAATTACCAAGCTAGTGAGCACGCCTTCAATAATTGTCATAGGTTATACCAACTTTGTGCATCAGGGGGCACCAAACAGCCACCGAGACGATGTACGACGAGCGGTTCGCGGAGTACTTCGATAGAGAGGGCCTACTACCCTTGGTCCTCCAGTTCAAACATGCCCCATCACAGGTCAACCATCTGATAAATAGATCATGTCATTACTTAACATATATCGTAACTCTAACCCTAGTTCTTGCTACAAACCACAAGTATGTTGGCTACTACACATGATAAAACTCATACCACCCTACATTCCATCATTTTTACAATGGATTTAAGAGAAGTCCGGATATAATTGGTTAGTTGGAATGATCGTTGGAAGTTTTTGGCACAATTAGCACAATACCCGGACTTCTCTGGATGTTTATGGCACAATTCTGGTTGCATACACCTACTATAGACATGTTGTCTGAACTCTAAATCTTGATTGCAAATAAAAATGCGGAAGTAAATTCAAAGGAAAAATTGCACAAGGAGCCATTCCAAACATGGTTCCTTCTATACCATAGCAAAATTCACAATTTTGGTAAGCGTCCTGTTGGAGGCTTTCCCTGTCACACATGCATATGCATGCATGGACACAAAGAAACACGCAGAATTGTTGTCTAGCTTGTTTCCTGACGCTACGAAAGGGCATGTGGGTTTGGATGCTGCCATTGTGATGAATTATTCACCGTTGAATCCATTTGGACTGGTCAGCGAGGCGGCAAAAATGCAGCATGTTGGACCAGTCGTCCAGTCGGCAGGTGCCAATTCGCCAAACACATCGCTGTAGATGCATGCATCTTATCCTCAGCTGATCTTCTTGGCTGGTTGGTCTTCTTCTCTGACTAGTTAGATACCACTCCAATATATAGATGCTTCAGTGCATCGATGAATCTGTACATATATGCACCATGGGGCACACAGAGACGCTGGGTGCAGCACACCGAAGTGGACTCAAATCACATTAAAGCCACACACAGCCGACAAGATGAGGATGCACTCACACGCCTTGCTCGTCGTCCTCCTCTGCTCTCTCCTCGCCGGCGCGGGCAACGCCGAGCCCTCTCCAGACCCGACCTACAAGGACTGCCACCCGGGCGACAAGGCGGCGCTGCTCGCCTTCAAGGCCGCCCTCGGGGAGCCCTACCACTTGTCGGGGTGGACATCCGACAGCCCCTGCTGCGACTGGAACGGCGTCACCTGCGACCACTTCACCGGCCGCGTCGTCAGCCTCGCCGTCTTCCAGGACGCCAACATCACGGGCACCATCCCCAGCGCCCTCGCCGGCCTCCCTCACCTGCAGGACCTCACCTTGCGCCACCTCCCATTGCTGTCGGGCCCTATACCGCCGGCGATCGGCAAGCTCTCCAACCTCTCGAGCCTCCGCATATCCTGGACGGCCGTGTCGGGCCCCGTCCCGTCCTTCCTGGGCTCGCTCAAGAAGCTCACCTTCCTCGAGCTCTCCTTCAACTCGCTCACCGGCGCCATCCCGGCGTCGCTGGGGACCATCCCCAACCTGTCCGGCATCAACCTCAGCCGCAACCGCCTCACCGGCGCCATCCCGATGTTCCTCAGCAAGTCTGCGGACCAGGTCTACCTCTGGCTGTCGCACAACAACCTCACGGGGCCCCTCCCGGCCGGGTTCGCCGCCGTGAACTTCGCGCACCTCGACCTGTCGCGGAACGACCTGACCGGCGACGCGTCGGGCCTCTTCGGCCGCGGGAAGGAGTTGCAGTACATCGACCTGTCCCGCAACGACTTTGATTTCGACCTATCGGGCGTGGTGCTCCCGGAGCAGCTCTACTTCGTCGACGTGAGCCACAATGCCATCCATGGTAGCATCCCGGCGCAGGTCGCCAACTTGTCCAACCTGCAGTTCTTCAACGTCAGCTACAACAAGCTCTGCGGCCCCGTGCCGACCGGCGGTAACATGGCGAGGTTAAATCTCTACAACTTCCAGCACAACAAGTGCCTCTGCAGTGCTCCCCTCCCTCCATGCAAGAAATAGATAGAAATACAACAAATGACTTTGACAGAGTAACGAGATGTTGGTATTGCCATGTCGATCAATTCGACTGTACATTGATGTCTCTCTGGATTAAGAGTTGTGCTGAAATAAAGTCAAGATGATTATGCTTTCCACCAGTGTAGCAGTGAATTTATAGATATACTGTGTCGAACTAACATGGTCTTTCTATACCATTGAAAAATGCACACTTTTAATAAGCATCATGTTGGACACTTTCCCTGTCAAACATGCATGCATGGACTGATGAACACATAGAAACACCAAGAGTTGATGATGATGTTCATGTCGCTACTGACGGCATGTGGGTTGGATGCAGCCATTGTGGTGAATTATTCCTCGTTGAATCCGTTTGCACGCGTCAGCGAGGAGCAAATGCAGCATGTTTGACCAGTCATCCAGTTGGCACTGCCACTTCGCCAAACACATTACTTGCGAGGGGCGAAAAAACGCCACCCAACCCGAGCTGGCAAACTCGGCCCAAACGTCCGGACTGACCGGCACCCCTATATCCAGCTCATATATATGTGGGACGGATATACAGACGCTCAGACGCATTTGGACGCGTCCGACACGTCTTCTTGATGAATGGGGCCGAGCTAAAACCCGTAGAGGTCCAACGGGCGCTTCCTCCGGTTTAGGTGAGGACCGTCTGCTTCGCTGTACCACCCAAGGAACCAAGTCCGGCTATTTAAGTCGGACGGCAAGGTAACCCTAGCCTCGTCCCATTCTCACCCCTCTCGGTCGCGCCACTGCTTCCCCCTCCTCTCCCTAGTCCACTTCGAACCGAGGTATGCCGATGCTGCCATGGTCCACAGCAAGATTACCTACTACAACTTATTGACTCCTGAGCTCCAAGCGGAGATCCAGACGGCTACAACAGGCTCTGCACAACTTTCAGCACAACAAGTGCCTCTGCGGTGCTCCCCTCCCTCCATACAAGAAATAGATAGAAATACAACAAGTGACTTTGATAGAGTAATAACGAGATGTTGGTATTGCCATGTCGATCAATTCGACTGTACATTGATGTGTCATATGTATGGAGAACACATTTTACTCATTTCAAATATTGGTCCTCAATTTAAAAAAAAACTTCTACTTCAGGAAACTACTTTCCCTAATTTCTAAAAACTATCACCTTAGAAAAACAATTTCACTCATTTCAGAAAACACATTGCGCTCATTTTGCAAAACTAATTTTACTGCGGATTTACGAAATATATTGAAACGTACTTCACTCATCACAAATATCAATTTCCAACATTGAAAAATTCAGTTTCACACAAAATATTGGTTATATTCCACTTTTTGCAAATACCTTATTTCACTTATTTCAGAAAACACATTACACTCACTCAATTAAAATACTATATTTCACTTGTTTCTGTCGCTACTAACGGAATGTGGGGTGGATGCTTCCATTGTGATGAATTGTCGGCGAGTCAGCAAATATGCAGCATGTTTGACCAGTCGTCGAGCGACCAGTCGGCAGTGCCACTTCGCCAAACACATCGCTTGCGACCAGTCGGCAGCTGTAGTCTGTAGAATGTAGATGCATCTTATCCTCAGCTGATCTTCTTGGTGGATCCATGGTTGGTCTTCTTCTCTGACTAGTTACATAATACCACTACAAAAGTAGGTGGTCCGAGTGCATCGACGATCCAGTCTGTATACATATATGCACACAGAGACGTAGGGCGCAGCACACCCAACTGGACTCACATCACATCGAAGCCACACTCAGCCGACAGGATGAGGATGCACTCACACGCTTTGTTCGTCCTCCTCCTCTGCTCTCTCCTCGTCGGCGCGGCAACCGCCGAGCCCTCTCGGGAGCTTACTTACAAGGATTGCCACCCTGACGACAAGGCGGTGCTGCTCGCCTTCCCGGACTCCTGGTCCTCGTCATGGGCGCCCGACACACTCTGCTGCGACTGGTTCGCCGTCGCCTGCGACCGCTCCACCGGCCGCGTCGTGGGCTTCTCCGTCTTCCAGGACCCCAGCTTCACGGGCACCATCCCCAGCACCATTGCCGGTCTCACCCACCTGGAGGACCTCTTCCTGCACCACCTCCCGGGGCTGTCGGGCCCCATACCGCCGGCGATAGGCAAGCTCGCCAACCTCTCCAGGCTCGAAATCTCATGGACGGGGGTGTCTGGCCCCGTGCCGTCCTCCCTGGGCAAGCTCAAGAAGCTCACCCAGCTCGACCTCTCCTTCAACTCGCTCAGCGGCGCCATCCCGGTGTCGCTGAGGACCATCCCCGGCATCACCCTCAGCCGCAACCGCCTCAGCGGCGCCATCCCCCAGATGTTCCTCAGCGAGTCCGCGGGCCAGGACGTCTACCTCGACGTGTCGCACAACAACCTCACCGGTGCCATCCCGGCCGCGTTCGCCGCCGTGAACTTCACGCACCTCGACCTCTCGCGCAATGGCCTGACCGGCGACGCGTCGGGCCTCTTCGGGCGCGGCAAGGAGCTGCAGTACATCGACCTGTCCCGCAACGCCTTCGATTTCGACCTGTCAGGCGTGGTGGTGCTCCCGGAGAAGCTCTTCCACCTGGACCTGAGCCACAATGCCATCCATGGCAGCATCCCGGCGCAGGTCGTGGACGTGGCCAACCTGCTGGCCTTCAACGTCAGCTACAATAGGCTCTGCGGCCCCGTGCCGACCGGCAGGAACATGGCGAGGTTCGATCTCTACAACTTCCAGCACAACAAATGCCTCTGCGGTGCTCCCCTCCCTCCGTGCAAGAAATGAAGGAATTATCTGGTGGATTTGACAGAATAACGAGATGGTGGTATTCATATGTCGACCAATTCGACTGTATTGATGTCTCTGGATCAAGAATTGTGCTGAAATAAAGTCAAGATGATTACATATAGAGAGGTAAAGCTGCCGGCTAGCTTTGGTACTTTGTTTTTACCGGTGTTTTAAATAGCGGACCTCCAGATCAGTTATAGCGAACTATTTTGTACATGAGACCATTTAGTGATACCCTGCTTAAAAGGTTATAGCCGGCTATTTAAAACTATGGTTTTTACTGTCTGACTAAGATTTATAAGTGGAAATTACAAGTTATCTGGTGTAGTTCAAAGATCCTAGATAATTTGACCACGGTCAAAATTTAGTTTTACATTATAATTTTTCTTTATTTCCTTTATGATGTGTTTTTCCGTTTTAGAAGTTTGCAATTTTTTAGACAGATCGACGGTGCAAATAAAAACTTATCTCTTGTTTAGAAAAGGGACATATGTACAATTTATGGACCCACCCTTCAGGTCTTACGTGGTCAAAAAGTCAACTTTGTTTATTTTGACCACTAAGTTAACCGTTATGACAGGTGGGGCCCACACGTCGGCATCCTCCTCTCTCTCTATTTGGCATTTCAACAAACACCTTTTGTGCATTGGACAGCACCACCGCACCGACCGTGTGGACGCCAGGCGAGGCCTGCTCGCTGCCTTCTATCGAGGTGAGGATACTCCACGGCCTCCTGGGCTTCCCGAACTACACCTTCACACGCTCATGGTGGCCATGGCCAGGAACACAAGGTGTTTCATGAGCTGCACCTTCAGTCGGGCAGCACCACAACACCTTCAATTGACGAGCGCAGCGGCCCACGGCAAGTCTAGTTCGGTTGTTGCAAAATTCAGATTTTAAAAATATTCACATAAATTTAAAAAAATATACGTGAATTTAAAAATATTGCTATTTTTTAAATCATAACGTTTCGAAAATGTGTCTGATTTTTTTAAATTAAAATTAAAAAAACTGATCTAGAATTTGAAATATGTGTTGACAAATTTAAATTTGATTCTGAACATTGGGAAAATACTACAAATTAAAAACACCAATAAATAATAATAATATCGAAAAAACAAATAGAAAACTACACCAGAAATGAAGAAAACCTGAGGAAAACCCAGCAGAAAAAATGAAAAAAAATCCAGAGAAGAAAACGCAACTATCTACACTAGAAGACGACGGATGTGCGAAGAATAAAAAAAATTGAGGGCTTGTGCGAAGAATAAATTCTACGCCACTACGGTAGAATAGTAAATTTCTCCAAAGAGCCACATAACTCCTGTGAGGAAAAGAAAGAAGAAGCCCACCTTAGTTAGTTGGAGGCCATGCCCATGATGACGGCCCATGTCGCCCAGTACTAGAAAAAAAAAACCATGTCGCCCATGATGATGAGCGTGTCCTGCAAGCAGCCGGCACCAATCCAGTTCCATTGCCTAAAAAAAAAAACCAATCCGGTTCCTAGTCTGCGCAGTGCCCGCGCTTTCATCATAAATCATAAGAGCATCTCCAACAGACGCCCAATCGAGCCGCGCGCTAAATTCTCAGCTAGCACGCACATCGTCAGGGGTGCCTCCTCCTCGATTGTTTCCTGTCTGCCGGTCCCCGTTGGCCCTGGCCGCTACAGCTACGGCAGCGGCGGCCATGGAAGCACTGCCGCCGTGGCCGCAGGCGGCGGCTGCGCCGGAGATCCACTTTCGTTTCCGAGGAGCACTGACCCTCAGCCTCGAGCTGAAGCCGAGCGACCAGCCGCGCACCATGCGCCTGCGTGGCGGCCTGGTCTTGTCCCATGCGCCGCGCAGGGCCGGGCCGGTCGACGTGACCAATCAAGTCGTCAGGAAGCTCGACCTACAGTTGGAGATCACCGATCACGCCGTCTTCCAGTCTGGCAAGGACTTCAGCCAACTCATCCACGATATGCTCGCCGCCGCGGTCAAAAGGGAGTACGACGACCTCCCCGCCAACGCTACGGATTCAATCCATATGCCCCTTGACCTAGCCACGATGATCGTTGAGTCGATTGGCCGCGGGATCGACGAGATCGTCGCCGCCGGGGGCATCGTCCCTGGCTACGAATTAGATCTCGAGCTACCCCAGGCCTGTATAACCCTGGTCTACGAGCCCAGGGCGCTACTCCTCGCCTGCAAAGAAGCCGCCGCTGCGGAAACCAAGGCTCCCACCGGAGTTGTGGCACTCTGTGGCCGAAAGCGCCGCCGTGAGGCTGATGACCCGTGCGTCATCTGTTTATTGGACTTGGAGAGTGAGGAGGACGACGAGGAGCAGGTCCGGCTGCCGTGCTCCCATGCCTTTCATACACCGTGCATCGAGCTGTGGTTCGACAGGGCGTCCACGTGCCCGACTTGCCGGCTTGACATTATGGAGTGCTTTAGCTTTGCCAGATCAGCGCCTCCAAGGAGTTCAGATATCCCCGAGGCGGAGATAAACCATTCCTAATTGATGTACACGAAGGTGATAGATAGTTCATATATTCCGAAGGTGAAGAATTATAATTAGCCAACCCTCAGCAGTATGTAGATCCCATAGCCGAAGATGAGCAGATCGCATCATGAGACGGGCGCGAATCTTTCATGAAAATTCAAACGACTGTGTGATTTTGGTACCGGCCGGGTACCATACCTCAAAGCATTATATAGTTGCAGGCTTTTATTAGGATATTCCGTCTAGTTGATTCACGGCCAGTGCATGTGTGGTGTGCCATGCGTGACATCGACTCTTCAAACACTGACACCCATAAACACCACCTTTGGATAGTTAGATTTAGAGATGTGTTTAGCTCTCATCTAGATGAGAAATAAGTATTTCCCATCTAACTCCTGCATTATTGGATTTGACGCGAATATCCGTATGGATGATTTGCTCCCATATTCGTGTCCGTGGACTGGTCTCCTCGGTCCGCGGACGGATACCATGTCCGGTTTGGGAGTCAATGTAGGAGATGCCCTTATCAGTTGAATGAAAAATGAAGATGGGGGTTGGGGGATTGCAGATCGAGGAAACAACCACAATGTTCTGTACTGTCATAAACTATAATACGTTGCTTTGAGATTGCTTGGGGAGGGGCTAGATTCATGTGGAGCCATGCTGCAAGCTCGGAGTTGAATTTTGGACCATCGTGGGGATGATTCTTTCTTTCGGTATGCAGGAAAAATAATCTGAATGTCTAAGTACATGTGTGTATACATTTTCTTTTGCAATTGATCTCCAAAGGGAATGGAATATAAGCTGGGCAGCCTGAATTTGTAGCTTATTTTTTTGACTTTATATATTATCTTATACTCTCTTTGTTCCTAAATATAAGTCTTTTTTATAGATTTCAAAATGAACTACATACGTATGTATATAAACATGGTTTAGAGCATAGATTCACTCATTTTGCTCCATATGTAGTCCATATTAGAATCTCTAGAAAAACTTATATTTAGGAACGGAGGGAATACATATTTATGAGGGGTTTTCAACCGAACTAATCCCCTGTTTGATATTTCCCCAACTTCTTGCTTTTGGTTCTTGGGGTATATGACTAGTCAGGGAACTAACCCATTTGCCACCAGAACCATTGGGGTATATAGGATTTTCAACCTAACGAAGACCCCTGTTTAGTAGTAGAGAGTGGCTTTTCTATACCCAGGTTTGGTGCACCCACGCTGCACCCTCTTATCTAGCCCGTCCATGTTGTACTGCTTTTCTCGAGATCTGTTCCAAGAACAACTGACACGTCAGAGGTTAAATTATGATTAACAGAGGGAATAGTGCACTGTTTGTCCTATGTGCTCTGTCTCGACTGTGCCCTACAGTTGTTGCAGACTTAAGACACAAAAAGGTGGGGTAGCACACAGACCACATAAAACTACAGAGAATGTGTCGTGGAATTGTCACGGCAGATGTCCTCGTGCAAGGACTTAGTCGTGGAGCCATCGCAGTTAGGAAGCTTAAAGGGGTTAAGCGGGACAAGGAACACGAGGGTTATACTGGTTCGGCCCCTTACGGTGAAGGTAAAAGCCTACGTCCAGTTGAGGTGGTATTACTTAGGGTTTCGATGACCAGGGAGCTAAGTCGCTATGCCTGGCTCTCGATCTGTTGTCTCTCTCCCTGAACCGCCGCCGGGTCATCCCTTTATATAGAGAGGTTGACGCCCTGCGGCTCTCAGAGTCCCGGCCGGCTTATACAGTATCCGACTCGGACTCTTAACTATTCTTGCCTTACAGTACAAGTCTTGCCGTAACGGCGGTTTATCACTACGGGCCTTAAGCCGCCTCCGGGTCTTAAGCCCACTACTAATCCGCCATCCTCAAGCTTGGTACTGGGCTTCACGTGATGATCCTTCTGACGTAACCCAGCCCCTCCTGGGCGGGTGACTCTAACAGTTATATCCTCAACATTAGGCCCCAGATTGATTTGAACCGGTTCATGTCAATCTTCAATCCCTTTGAGAGAAAATCTTTTGGCTTCTGCTTGTGCGAAGGTTATAACCCGCCGTGACGTCATCTTCTGGATTCCTGGTAACCCGCCATGACGTCATCTTCCATTAAGTTCATTTTTTATTCTGTCATATCCCAACGGATCTTATCTTTAACGGCCATCCCGAAAATCGAGGCTTTTTCGTGGCAAGATAATCACGTCGTGGCCTCCTCGTTTCTCGCGCCCATTTATCAGCCGTGCCTTATAAATAGGCCCGGCCCATAAGCCTTCGTCTCCCTTCTCTTCCATCGTCTTCCTCTTCTGACGCTCCCGAGCTCGAGCTCCGCCGCCGCCGCCGCGCCCCTGGTCTTCCTCAACCTCGGCCGCTGCATCACCCTGAACTGGTCCAGAGAAACGGCGGCCTCCTCCGCATCTCATCAGCGCCAGTAAGTCCTTGCCACTCCATATAGTAGATTTGCATTAGGGTTCTGCCGTTCTTCCCCTGTTCTTCGTAGTTCATCCCGAGTTCTTCACAGTTCTTCCACCGCGACCCCCTTTGATCCAGAAAGTAGGATAGAACTCCTGCGGTAGTGGTTTTGCACCCATTTCCAGTACTAGCAGATCCCTCTTGCTTGCAAAAAGACCTCATTAGATCTTATGAACTTCTCCGTGCCAGTTTTTAGGTCTAGAAAAACTTTCCTTTCTAGACGACCGTTTGATCCAAAATAATTACTGCGATCTGTGAAACCTGTTTGTGCCACACTTAGTCAAAAATTGCATCTGTTAGCTATGGCGGCTCATATCTCCGGTTTAAAAGAGGCCATGCGCTGTGAAATTTCCGGCTCATTTATGATAGAGTTTTAAACAACTTGAATTACTCATGATGCCCACAACGGCTTAGATAACCCGACACAATTAGCCATATATCATTAGGCCCCTTCATAAGCCACCATCTTGAATACTGAACTGGAATCTTCCTCCGGCTTATATTTGAACCGGACATTTCCTTTTGTCATAGGCTTTCGTCTTTCACAATGCCGCCCAAGGCACCCATTACATGTAACCGGGGGAGGTCCAATGTTACTGATGACACCTTAGATGATTTCGTGAAGACGGGTTACTTGCCTAAGAAGGAGGTCATGTCCTATCGTGCCCCTGACCCGTCGGAAGAAAGACCTCAACCAAGAGATGGAGAAGTTGTGATATTTGCTGATCACATGAGCCGGGGTTTTGCACCTCCCGGCTCAAAATTCTTTAGAGACGTTCTGAATTTCTTCGATCTGCGACCTCAAGACATTGGACCCAATTCCGTGTCGAACATTTGTAACTTTCAAGTGTTCTGTGAAGTATACCTTGGAGAAGAGCCCAGCCTACTGCTCTTTAGGGAGCTGTTTTATCTAAACCGCCAGAACGAGTGCGCCAACGGGCCTAGCTTGGAACTTGGTGGAATTTCAATCCAACGACGGAGAGATTGCCTCTTTCCTTATGTTGAACCGCCAAGCCACCCAAAGGACTGGAACCAGACATGGTTCTATTGCCAGGATACTTCTCTGGCTGATGAGAACCCTCTGCCCGGCTTTCGCGCCCTACGTCTGGAGTCAAATCACCCCTTGCCAGACAAATTATCTCAAGCTGAGCGACAACCGCTTATCCCCACCATCAACAAGATTAAAGCTCTTCTGGGAAATGGTCTTAACGGTGTTGATCTGGTCCGGGTCTGGATTGCTTGGCGGGTGATTCCCTTGAGCCGCCGCCCCGGCTTAATGTGTGATTACACGGGCCAGAAGGATGATCCTCTGCGGCACAGCCCCAACGACTTACCTGAGGATGTCGTTGACGACATGACCAAGTCCCTTCTGAACGAGAGCTTGGCAGACTGCAGGAGGACAGGCTTAAGTCCCTTCTGCAAAGCTAACCCGGCTCCGGCGGTAAGCTACTGATCTGAGCACCTTACTTTTCATTTTAACAATTTTCATCTTAACCTCAAGAAACCTTTGTTGTATTTTTCAGGCAAATGATAAGTTCTGGAAGGTCAGATATGACCATGAAGCTGCTAAGCAAGCCAGGAAGGTTAAGAAAGCCGCCAGGAGAGCCGCTCCCCGCAAAAAGGGAAGTAAGCCTAGCGCCTCGGACCTGCTTCACCTGGAAGACACCTCCGAGTCAGAGGTAGCCCTTGATTCTTATGCTCTTCTCTTGTTTGTTTTTTTTGTTTGTTCTTAACCACCTTATTGACACTAATTATCAGCAGGAGGACACCGGAGCGAGTAACCCGGTGATTGAAGAGGTAACTATACTTTCCTCCGACTCGGAGCCCTTGCCAAGGCTGAAAGTCCGAAGAGTAACCCGGAAAGTAAGATTTTCCCATCCTTTAGCTTATCAAGATCCTCAATTTCTTTTGAAGCAACAGATTCATAAGAGCCGGAGGCAAACCCGGGCCAGCAAGGATGTAGATCTCTCCTCCGGCTTACCTGAAGCATCAAGGAAGCGCCGGACCGAGGTTATCTCCAACTTATATCCTTTTCATCCTTTGGCGGGCATCACTCGTCAACCACTCAACTCTTCTGATTCAAACTACCAGAAAACTTCACCTTCCTCCGGTGACTCCATGCAATCTAACTTGCCGGCTTTCAAGACTGCACCCGGGTAATGATGATCATCTTATTTTGTGCTTATCTTACTCATGTTTTTGCACTAACCTTTTGACTTTCAGCGCACAAGCAAAGCTCAGCAAGAGGGCAAAGAAAAGCCACCCGGTCGAAGAACCGGTCTTGATTGAACCCAACGCTTCTGCTTCTGAGCCGCCGTCTGCACCAGCTCCAGAAACCACCGCTCCAACTGAACAACAAGCCATGGAAGATGCTGACAACCCAGAGATCCCCAGCTCAGCTCAACCGGCCGATGACCCGGATGTGGTGATTACCCGGACCGAATATGTTGAGCCGGGAAGACCCACTGTGCTGGCCAGATGCTCTGCTAAAGAAGAACTGCTGGAGCGCCGCAGGGCCAGACTGGATATCACTGACTATGCTAACTTGAGCATTGGAGACATTGTTTCTGGTTACATTGGTCAAGTGCACAACAGCCGGGACCTGGAGATTGACATGGTGAAGCAGATACAGCAAAAATCTGAGGTACAACTCTCTTGCTCACTCCATAGTCATCCTTACCATGCTAGCCCCCAAGTCTATTACTTATGATAGAATATGTTGTAGACTTAATTCTGGCTTACCTTCATGAACCGGCACTATAAATAGAATCCGTCAGCATACATTAGCCCCCAAGTGCCAAGTGTCTTTGCTTGCAAAGTGCTTGGGACTTTAATGTTGCATGATAATTACTCAAATTGTAACCCAGAATTTGTACAGGCTGCCTGCAAGAAATTTGAATCGAAAATCTCTGAGCTGAAGAACCGCCTGAAGACTCAGGAAACTGACACCCGGAAGGCCAATGCCAAATTTGAGTTCAGTGTTGCTGCACAAGAAAAACTGAAAAAGAAATTTGAAACAGAAAGAAAGACTTGGGCCGAGGAGAAGACTGCCTTGCTCAGCCAGGCCGAACAAGCTGAGGCTGCTCTGACTGAAAGAACCGCCGAACTCTCCGGCTTAAAACGCCATGTGTCACAGATGGTCTCCGCAATCTTCGGTAAGTCATTCTGCAAGCTTTTAATAAGTTTACATTCTTTATGTCTCATAAGTCCCACCATTGCCATCAGCTCATCTGACGTTATTATGCAGGTCCCAGAAGCTCCAATTTGAATCAGAACGTGCTGACCAAGCTAAAGGCGGTTTACACCTTGGTGGAGCAACTCTACACAGGGTCACAACGTGCTTTAGCCGTTGTGGCTCTGTCCAATGAGGTTCCCACTCACCTGGCAGACTTACTCAGGCGGCTTGCCGTTCTTCCTCAGCGCTTCCAAGAGCTGAGACGGGCTTCTGCGAGAGCCGGAGCTATAGCTGCTCTGAGCCGGGCCAAGGCATTTCTCCCAGAGCTAGACCCGGCCGACATCGCTCTTGGATACCCCAGCCTGAAGGAAGACGGTACCCCTTTTGACCAGAAAGACTTTGCCGCCTGCGTGAAGAGCGTGCGCCCGGTGGCCACCTTGATTGGGAATGACACTGACCTTACCAAGTATCAGTCGGGCTATGACGCGGAGAATCAGAGGATCCCCACTCCACGCTATGAAGCAATCAGTCTGATCCCTCCGACTCGTAAGCATACCTTTGCCCCAGAAATTGACCCGGCCGGGTTAATCGATGACGAGGCTCAATTTGAAGCTTTGAGCGGCATTGACTGGAAATCATCAACCTTCCAGGTCATGGGAACAGCCGGAGGAGCGGAGAGGGATGAGCCGGGAGCTTCAACCCAACTTGCACCTTGATTTCTTTAGGTGGCTCATGGTTACACCTTAAAACAATGCCTCACCATTTGGACTCGGGGAGTCCTGTAATAGAGTAGGACAAACACTTAATTTTGTCGTGCCATCGTGCACGTGTAGAGTGCTTAATTCCGTTGAAGCTGCTCCTTTATATTCCTCCGGGTTATGTTCGATCATCTGCCTTCCTTAAGTTAAAGAGCTGTCCTTAATTGTCCTGCATAGAAAATAAATCACAAGCCTCTGGGCGCTTTACCGCACTGAGAGTCATATACTTTACATATAACCCGGAATATGAACCAAAGTCACCAAAGACCGGCCCTCAATTATATCCTCGAGGTAACCATAATAGCATACTTACAAGCCTTCAAGTATACTTCCGGTTTATGTAACCCAAATAATGAGGTTGAGAACTCCACTCCAGTTCACCAGCATCGATAATGCTTATTGTGTGCTATCAACATTGTTAATCAAAGTTAAGCCGGCGGAGTAAGGACCGCCCTTGCACACTGTTGATATGATCAAATCAACTTGTTGCAAACCAAAAGATCAAAACTTAGGGGCTTCTGATTCGAATACGACCAGAGAACCGTCCCAAAGGGGTTAAGCTAAGATTCGAATGCGATCATATAGCCCCCAGTGGCTTTGGCGTTGCCGATCAAGAGGGTACCGACAGCTATGTTCTCTTTGGTTTGAATACGACCTATGTTTGAACAGGAAGCCCCCAAATGACCTTAAGAGTTGTTTCACGACGCTGATTCGAATACGATCCACGTCGGTTCCCAAAGGGGGTTGAGCTATGATTCAAATATGATCAAGAAAAACTCCCCAATGAGCTCGGCAATTTGCCAATCAAGTGGGTATCGACAGCTATGTTCTCTTTGGTTCGAATACGACCTATGTTTGAACAGGAAGCCCCCAAGTGATCATATTGTTAACGGCTAGATTTGAATACGATCATAAGCCGGATCAACCTCCAAGTGAACATGTAATGTTGTAATAGAGATAACAATAACACATTTGCCTTTGGAGGAGAGAAGGACAGAGGTCCTGCTTTATTATTTATCATAATATATACATGGCTATAGAAATATGTACATTATGAGGGCCGGTGGCTCAAGTGTAATAAGGCCGAAGCTGAGCTATGTTCCACGGCCGACGGGTCTCTTCCTCCGACTTACGTGAATCTTTGTGCTCCCGAACATCGATAAGGTAGTATGACCCGTTGTGCAAGTTCTTGCTGACCACAAAGGGCCCTTCCCAAGGCGGGGATAACTTGTGTGCATCTGTTTGATCTTGGATGAGCCGGAGCACCAGATCACCTTCCTGGAAGACTCTGGACTTAACCCGGCGGCTGTGATAGCGGCGCAGGTCTTGTTGGTAAATCGCCGAGCGAGCCGCTGCCACATCACGCTGTTCATCCAACAAGTCAAGAGCATCTTGGCGCGCCCGCTCATTATCCGCCTCAACATAAGCCGTCACTCGAGGCGAGTCATGACGGATGTCGCTAGGGAGGACCGCCTCCGCTCCATAAACCATGAAGAAAGGTGTGTAACCCGTAGACCTGTTAGGAGTAGTATTGATGCTCCATAACACGGAAGGGTAACTCCTCCACCCAACAACCCGGCGTCCGTTGCAAAGGGACCAAAAGCCGGGGCTTGATGCCTTTCAAGATTTCCTGATTGGCTCTCTCAGCTTGACCATTGGATTGAGGGTGAGCCACTGATGAAACATCAAGCCGAATATGCTCTCGTTGACAAAACTCCTCCATGGCGCCTTTAGACAGATTAGTACCATTGTCAGTTATAATGCTATGTGGAAAACCAAAGCGAAATATCACCCTCTTCATGAACTGAACCGCTGTGGCTGCATCACACTTACTAACTGGCTCTGCTTCAACCCACTTTGTGAACTTGTCGACTGCCACCAAGAGGTGGGTCTTCTTGTCCTTGGATCTTTTAAAAGGCCCAACCATATCCAGCCCCCAGACCGCAAATGGCCAAGTGATTGGAATCATCCTCAATTCCTGAGCCGGCATATGAGACCGTCGCGAGAACCTCTGGCAACCGTCACATTTACTGACCAAATCCTCTGCATCAGCATGAGCCGTCAGCCAATAAAAACCATGACGAAAAGCCTTGGCCACAAGGGACTTTGAGCCAGCATGATGGCCATAATCCCCCTCATGAATTTCACGTAAAATTTCTTGACCTTCCGCAGGGGAAACACAACGCTGGAAAGTTCCAGTGACACTGCGACGATGCAGCTCACCATTGATAATTATCATTGACTTAGACCGCCGGGTTATTTGTCTGGCCAAAGTTTCATCCTCAGGCAATTCCCCCCGGGTCATGTAAGCCAAGTATGGTACTGTCCAGTCTGGGGTAATGTGGAGAGCCGCCACCAACTGTGCCTCCGGGTCAGGGACAGCCAGGTCTTCCTCTGTAGGCAACTTAACAGAAGGGTTATGCAAAATGTCCAAGAAAGTATTAGGCGGCACCGGCTTTCGCTGAGAGCCCGGCCGGCTTAATGCATCAGCCGCCTCGTTCTTCCTGCGATCGATGTGCTCTACTTGGTAACCCCGAAAGTGTCCAGCAATGGCATCAACTTCGCGGCGATAAGCCGCCATGAGAGGGTCCTTGGAATCCCACTTGCCTGACACTTGTTGAGCCACTAAATCTGAGTTGCCAAAGCACCTTACCTGGCTCAAGCTCATCTCCTTAGCCATCCGAAGACCATGGAGCAAGGCCTCGTACTCAGCCGCATTCTTAGTACAGGGAAACATCAACCGTAGCACATAGCAAAACTTGTCACCTCGAGGGGAAGCTAACACAACTCCAGCCCCCGAGCCCTCCAATTGCCTTGACCCGTCGAAGTGAATAGTCCAGTATGTATTATCCGGTTTCTCTTCAGGCACCTGCAGCTCTGTCCAATCGTTGATGAAATCCACCAATGCTTGAGATTTGATAGCAGTGCGTGGCACGTATTTCAGACCATGAGGCCCAAGTTCTATAGCCCACTTAGCCACTCTTCCTGTGGCTTCTCTGTTTTGGATGATATCTCCCAGGGGAGCGGAGCTAACCACAGTGATAGGGTGACCCTGGAAATAATGCTTAAGCTTCCGGCTTGCCATGAATACCATAAACCAGCTTTTGCCAATGTGGATACTGTTGTTTGGACTCAATGAGTACTTCGCTGGCGTAGTAAACCGGCCGCTGAACCGGATACTCTTTATCCTCTTCCTTGCGCTCCACCACCACAGCCACACTGACGGCTCGTGTGTTAGCGGCTACATACAGCAATAAGGGCTCCTTGTCAACAGGAGCAGCAAGAACTGGGGGCTCAGCCAGCTGTCTCTTCAAATCCTCAAAAGCAGCATTAGCAGCATCATTCCAGACAAAGTCATATGTTTTCTTCATCAACTGATACAATGGCATGGCCTTTTCCCCCAAACGGCTTATAAATCGGCTCAAAGCAGCGATGCGGCCCGCCAGACGCTGGACGTCGTTTATGCACGCCGGCTTAGCCAGAGAGGTGATTGCCTTGATCTTTTCCGGGTTAGCTTCAATGCCTCTGTGAGAAACCAGAAAACCCAAGAGCTTGCCTGCGGGAACACCAAAAACACACTTGGCCGGGTTAAGCATCATCTGGTAAACCCGGAGATTATCAAAGGTTTCTCTAAGATCATCTACCAGGGTCTCCTTCTCCCTGGATTTAACCACGATATCATCCACATAGGCATGAACATTGCGCCCAATCTGGTTATGAAGACAATTCTGCACACAACGCTGGTAAGTCGCCTGTGCACTCTTGAGCCCAAAAGGCATAGACACATAACAGAAGGCTCCAAAGGGAGTGATGAACGCCGTCTTCTCCTGCTCCTTAACTGCCATTTTAATCTGATGGTATCCAGAATAAGCATCCAAAAAACTTAAGCGCTCACAACCCGCCGTAGCATCAATAATTTGATCAATACGGGGGAGAGCAAAAGGATCAGCCGGACAAGCTTTGTTTAGATCCGTGTAGTCCACACACATCCGCCAGGTGCCGTTTTTCTTGAGCACGAGCACCGGGTTAGCTAACCATTCTGGATGAAAAACTTCAACAATAAACCCGGCCGCCAAGAGCCGGGCCACCTCCTCACCAATGGCTTTCTGCCTCTCCTCATTAAACCGCCGAAGGAATTGCCTGACCGGCTTAAATTTCGGATCAATATTGAGAGTGTGCTCAGCGAGTTCTCTAGGTACACCTGGCATGTCGGAAGGTTTTCATGCAAAAATGTCCCTGTTCTCACGGATGAACTCGATGAGCGCACCTTCCTATTTCGGATCCAGATTGGCACTGATGCTGAACTGCTGAGATGAGTCACCTGGAACAAAGTCAACAAGTTTAGTCTCATCAGCTGACTTAAATTTCATTGCCGGCTCATGCTCCGTGGTCGGCTTTTTCAAAGACGTCATATCTGCCGGGTCAACATTGTCCTTGTAAAACTTCAACTCCTTTGTCGCACAAACAGATTCAGCGTAAGCCGCGTCACCTTCCTCACACTCCAAGGCTATCTTTCGGCTGCCATGAACCGTAATGGTCCCATTGTGACCCGGCATCTTGAGCTGCAAATACACGTAACACGGCCGTGCCATGAACTTGGCGTAAGCAGGCCGCCCAAATAAAGCATGATACGGACTTCTTATCTTAACCACTTCAAAGGTTAATTTTTCCGCCCTGTAGTTGTACTCATCTCCAAAAGCCACTTCCAGCTCAATCTTACCAACTGGATATGCCGACTTACCAGGCACCACACCGTGGAAAACAGTATTGGACTGGCTGAGGTTCTTATCAATCAGCCACATACGACGGAAGGTCTCATAATAGAGGATGTTGATGCTGCTGCCTCCGTCCATGAGCACTTTAGTGAATTTATATCCCCCAACCTAAGGAGCCACCACCAAGGCCAGGTGACCCGGATTATCAACCCGGGGAGGGTGATCTTCCCTACTCCACACAATAGGCTACTCAGACCATCTTAAATAGCGCGGAACCGCCGGCTCAACAGCATTCACAGCCCTTTTATGAAGCTTCTGATCTCGCTTGCACAGACTGGTGGTAAACACATGATACTGTCCACCATTGAGCTGCTTTGGATTGGTCTGGTATCCCCCCTGCTGCTGCTGCTGATGACCCTGGCCGGACTGCTGATTAAAGCCCCCTTGACCATTCTGAGAATTGGAATTTGAGCCGCCGCCCGGGCCATGAAAGCCGCCAGCGCCTGAGCCGTCGCCCGGGCCACTGTTGCTATTGAAAGCATTGGAATTTTTAAAGGCCTTCATGATTGCGCAGTCCTTCCATAGATGAGTGGCCGGCTTTTCCCTAGAGCCATGCCTTGGACAAGGCTCATTCAACAACTGCTCAAGCGTCAGGCCTGACCCGCCGGCACGGGGAGGTGGTCTCCCCTTACGCCGGTGGTTGTTACCCTGTGAACTGGTGTTGGCCACAAACTCCATACTGCCATCAGCCTTACGCTTATTGCCTCCCTGGTTCGCCGGGTTATGCTGGGGGCCCTTGCCATTGCCATTCCGTTTTCCCTTCCCCGTCCTTTCATCATCTGACGCGGGATCCTTGGTACTATCAGAGTCGGCGTACTTGACCAGAGCCGCCATCAGCGTACCCATATCATTGCAATCGCGCTTGAGTCGCCCGAGCTTCATCTTCAGGGGCGCAAAACGACAATTCTGCTCCAACATTAATACTGCAGAGCCGGCATCCATCTTATCAGATGAATGTATTATCTCTTTAACCCGGCGGACCCAATGGGTTGTAGACTCACCCTCCTGCTGCTTACAGTTAGTCAAATCCACAATTGACATAGATTGCCTACATGTATCTTTGAAGTTTTGGATGAACCGGGCTTTTAGCTCAGCCCAAGACCCGATAGAGTTCGGTGGCAGCCCTTTCAACCAAGTGCGGGCAGTCCCATCTAACATCATGGTGAAGTACTTGGCCATTGCTGCTTCGCTGACCTCCAGCAACTCCATAGCCATCTCGTAACTCTCGATCCATGCTCCGGGTTGTAAATCAGCCGTGTAATTAGGTACCTTCCTAGGCCCCTTAAAATCCTTGGGCAGACGTTCGTTACGGAGAGCCGGCACCAGACAAGGAACACCTCCGGTCCTCGCAGGTATACCCGCGTCGATGGAATCCGTCGGATGAGCCGGGAGTGGCTGGTAAGCCGTCAACTGAGCCGCCTGTTCCGCCTCTTGTCGTGCTCTGTCTTGGTCTACCGCGTTAAAAGCTCCATTATGAACCGGGCCGTGGCCAGGAAGCAAGTCACGGCGTCGGACATTGCTTGAGCCGGTCGCTGAGTCCATATGCCTGCTATAACTCGGGCTCCGGCCTGGACGAGGGGTTGAATGAATCCTGTCCCGGCTATAAGAATATGCCTCCTGTTGCGCCAGAGCCGTCTGAAGAAGTTCTCTGACCCGGCGGGTTTCGACCGCTGTTGGAGAGTCGCCCTTGATTGGGAGAGCCGCCAGTCGCGCCGCAGCGGCGACCATGTTTTCCAACGGGTTGGCATAATGACCCGGTGGTATTGGCACGTACTGAGGCGGGGTGGTGTTCACGCGGGGAGGCCCCATCACCTGCGGCTGAACCGGCGTTCCAGCCCCGGGTGCCGTGATCTCTGGCGGGTTACTGGGCCCTGCACCAGGCGTGTTGAAAAGGTTTCGAGGATCGTAAACCGGAGGGAGTCGAGATTGGGCCTTCTGATGCCTCCTTCTCATGATCTCATTGGACGCGTTCTGATCCATCATGAGCCAGAAAGACTGCGCCTGAATCAGCTGAGTCTAGGCGTCGAGAGCCGCCCTTTCTGCAGCCATCCTGATCCCTTCCGCCGCCAGATCCTCCTTGGCTTTTGCTAGATCCAACTTTAACTGTGTCACCTCCGCGTCATGCTGAGCTTGATCCGCCGGGGCGACCGTAGCGGTTAACAGGGCCGTCATCTTGTCTGTGAGATCCATCAGCACCTGAGCCGGCGAGGGCACAGGGCTTCCTGCCCCGGTGGTGGGGTTTTGTACAGGTTGTGCGCCAGCCATGAAGATTCCAACCCGGCTTGGCGGCTCAAAGGGGTCCGGAATACTGTCGCCATCGGAACAACCCCTGAGCCTGCCATCTTGAAGTTGGTATAACGAGTCGGTCTCCTCTGTGGATGACTCGTCATCAGAGCGAGCGGCCGTCTCATCGCCAGATCCAGATCCCTCAGAGAGTCCTTCATGAACGCATCCCACGAAAGCATGCTTCAAGGCAGGCAGAGCCCGGGCGGGTCGTGCACGCTGAGCCGTCTCGACGAGATCGGCGCAGAGGTCCGGCTCAGGGCCCGGCTCACCAATCTTGCCAATGAAGACATGGATTCCGCCGAAGGGGACCCGGTACCCGTACTCGATTGAGCCGGCGTCGGGGCCCCAGTTTGCATCGTCGATGTAGAGCTTGCCGCGACGACTCTTGGTCATCCGGCCCACAGCGTATCCCTTGAGCCCTTCGAAGCTGCCCTTCAAGAACTCAAATCCACCGTGCGCTGGCCCCACGGTGGGCGCCAACTGTCGTGGAATTGTCACGGCAGATGTCCTCGTGCAAGGACTTGGTCGTGGAGCCATCGCAGTTAGGAAGCTTAAAGGGGTTAAGCGGGACAAGGAACACGAGGGTTATACTGGTTCGGCCCCTTACGGTGAAGGTAAAAGCCTACGTCCAGTTGAGGTGGCATTACTTAGGGTTTCGATGACCAGGGAGCTAAGTCGCTATGCCTGGCTCTCGATCTGTTGTCTCTCTCCCTGAACCGCCGCCGGGTCGTCCCTTTATATAGAGAGGTTGACGCCCTGCGGCTCTCAGAGTCCCGGCCGGCTTATACAGTATCCGGCTCGGACTCTTAACTATTCTTGCCTTACAGTACAAGTCTTGCCATAACGGCGGTTTATCACTACGGGCCTTAAGCCGCCTCCGGGTCTTAAGCCCACTACTAATCCGCCATCCTCAAGCTTGGTACTGGGCTTCACGTGATGATCCTTCTGACGTAACCCGGCCCCTCCTGGGCGGGTGACTCTAACAGTTATATCCTCAACAGAATGCGTGTAGATTTTTTTACCGAGAGAGAACGTGCCAGTGAGAAATTCAGGAGAGAGAACTTGTCAGAGACAAGTGAGAGAGAGACGGGAGTATTTTTTAAAAGAAGTGAGAGAAAGAGTCCATCAGAGACATGCATACTCTACATTTTCTACTCCAGATTTTTAAACAAGAGAGAGAACTTGTGTGTCAGAGAGAGGTTTTTGTTTTTTAGGTGAAAGAGTGCGACCTATGAGAGAGAGGGCATGCAGAAGAGAGTGATTGTGTGAGCGAGTGGTAAAACCGGGTGAGAGGAGAGAGAGATGTGCAGGGAATCTTTCGGTGTTCATGTGGGCATAGAAAGTAAGACAGGTAATCAGAACAAATGGTTTGAAAAAGTTCTGCCACGCAACAGGCCAGCGCACACATCTATAGGATTTCAAACGGCTGGATAGGTGGGTGCAGCGGGGGTGCAGCAATCTTGGGTATAGCCACTACTTTCCCTTAGTATTATAACTGTTTTCTAACCGGATGAACAAGCCAATGTGAGATATTTGAAGAAACTGAACCATTTTCAGTTCCCTTCCAATCAATCATCCCAAGGTGAGTGAGATATTGAAGGAAAACAGACTTGATCATCATCTATATGTTCCTCGCTTCCAGTGCCTCGAAAAAGGTTAGTAAAACACGAGTATGACTAACATTGCAATAAAATGAAGGAAATAGTTACCAGATAAAAGTTTCACCAGACTCAGATCATGATAATCACTACAATTGGAAAATATATTTATCTAAAGAACATCTAACTAGATGAGTTCAGATTGTTCTTTCCTCTACAGGTATCAAGTTTCAAATGTCATACAACATCCACGCATTTACAATTCACACATTATAAACAAAGGCAGTGCTGGTAAAACCGCTGCACCCTTCTTTTTCTGTATCAACTCAGCATACACAGAATTCTCCAAGAAACACCCAAACACTTGGGGGACCAAACAAGGCTTCACAAACAATGTGGCCGCAATGACTTCAAACCAGGCTCAACGACTAATTTGCAGATAACTAGAACTCAAGGCTTCGCTGAGAAGAGGTTGGGGTAGGAGAATGGATCGTCCTCCAACGATGTTGATCTCTGAGGCACATGAGATGGCGCATAACCCTCAAAGTCATTGGAAAAAGAGTCCTGATGATCAAATACCGGTTTCTGCTCAGTTTGATGATGACTTTCCTTTTGGCTACCATCACTGTGGCTCTCATAAACCCTAGTGTTCTTCTTTAGATCGGCAATGCACAGTTTTGCAAGGTTTGCAGCAGCACGTGCTGCCGATGCAGCTCGCTCTGCTGAATCAGCAGCTGTTTGGGCAGCTGAAACCACGCCATCCATATCAATATTTTCCCCGCTCTCTATAGGAGAGATCGAATGCACCTGTTCTGGACGCTTCGAGAACATGTTGAAATCTTTGGGTGTTTGGGGAGCAGTCACTTCATCAACTGACCTTGTGAAGAATTCTTGCTCTGTTGGCTTCACTTGAGGAGAATTTAAGGGAATCGAGTCACTTCTCTCCATAGAAGAAGCAGAAGCAAATGGTGGGGGAGAGACAAAAGGAACAAATTGCTTCTTTTCATCTGGCAAAGCTGGCATCCTTGGCTGAGCAAATTGTGGAGAAACTGGGGGTTCTGAACTTTTCAGATAATTATATAAAGCAGCATCAGCTGTTGGATTCTCTTCCAAGTCAGGTGGGTTTGGGAAATCATGAGCAGCCGACTGTGAGCTTTGCACATGTGGACCAATATCTGGGGTTGATTGAGTACCAGAAGCTGGACGAATTGCTGCTTTTGGGACTTCAGGCAAATCCAGTGAGTCAAAGCCGCCATCAGATTGATAATCTTCACCAGGTTCGTCAGCGGCAGTTGCAGCTACTGGTTCCTCGTGTTTCTCCTTTGGAAGTGGCAGTGTTGAACCACTGAAGTAGGTTGGTCCATTCTAATGAAAGGAAACATGTTACAAGGTGAGATTCAAAATAATGAACCAGCCATAGTTTCTTGTATGTAAACACTAACCAATAGATCTTCATGGGGTTTAAGATATTCTGTCTCTGTTTCTGATGGATCCCAGTCGATCTCATGTTCCTCAGCAATCTCCTTCAGCAGTTTCATCTTTATATCTACTGGAGGAGGACGGATTGAAAGTAGTTCAATTATCTGCATAGGTATTGATTCGAATCGTGTCAGCATCAATCCAATGGTTAAGTAACATAAATAGATTACTTCTTATCATGGAAGTTGGCATATGACCTGACGGTTGACCCCAGAATCCGGCATAAGTTCTGCAGCTGCAGCAACAAACTCCTTCCCATATTTAGTTGCAAACATCATTTGGACTTGCATCAGTTCAGGCAAATCTGAACACCTAGGAGCAGCAAAACAGATGCTGGATATTGCCTCTTTGAGATCTATAGGGCATTCCCTGAAGCAGGAAAAGAAATTTAACAGGTTAGGACAACAAATTTAGCCGCAAGCCTATGGAAACTGTATAACCACCACATTTGAGAGGATACACTTCACCAACAAATTGATTAAGGATATATGAAGGATAATTTATTTCTGTGCCTCCACCCAGGGAATTCAGTCTAGACAGATGGAGACCCAAAGAACTACACTGCACAAACAGCAGTATGCATATAAAACCAGGTCTTTCCTTCGGTTTGGAGAAGGTCAAAAGGAGGCAACAATCTGATGCTTACTGGCCACCGGATATGCATCAGTCTCGCTATTTACATAAAAACAAAGATCTGACATAATCTGTTACAGAGACGAACTAAAATTATGCATTTCATTACATTTTCAAACAAATGGGCACATGCGCTTTTTTTGGGAAGAAAGCCAGGTTTTAAATTGAATAGCAATGGCATTCATCACATGCCACATCCATCATTCAACTGCAAAAGCAAGTGAGCACTAACAACAGACTTGGGCGAACTCTGGGACTAGAGAGAGCTATAAGTTGAGTATGCCAAGAAAAAAGAAGTCATTATTTAGTCACAAACATCACTTGGACTTGCATGAGTTGAGGCAAATCTGAACACCTAGGAGCAGCAAAACAGGTGCTAGATATTGCCTCTTTGAGATCTATAGGGCATTCCCTGAAGCAGGAAAGGAATTTAACAGGTTGGGACAACCAATTTAGCTGCAAGCCTATGAAAACCGTAGAACAACCACATTTGAGAGGATACACTTTCAACAACAAATTGATTAAGGGCATATGAAGGATAATTTAGCGGGTGCCTCCACCCAGGGAATTCTGTCTAGTCTAGACAGATGGAGACCCAAAGAAGTACTACAATGCATCGTCTCACTATTACAGAAAAATAAAGATCTGACACAGAGTAATCTACAAACGCTTAGCACATATGGTTACTGAATAAGAAGAGGACAGGGCAGGTGACAAACTTTTGGGCCTCTATGACGGGCAGGCGAACGGCGACGAGCTCGCAGAAGAGCTCCAGGATCTCCTGCGCCGCCATCATGTTCTCCTCCCGGATGATGTGCTCCACCTGCGACCACACCACAGAGAAGAAGCGATTAATCATCAATCCCCACCCCCACCCCCACCCCCAAAGTCCAAGAACCTAATCCCCCTCTGCTGCCCCATAAGCAAGCCCACAGTAAGCGTACCCTGATTCTGGCGGTGGCTTCCTGGCCGGCCTCGAGGAGCTTGGCGATGTCCCGGCGCATCTGGCGCAGCTGCAGCTCCCGGCGGTTCCGCAGCAGCTTTATCCGCGGGATGGACAGCTTGAGCAGCGTCTTGCTGCGTTTTTTCACCACCCCCGCAGCAGATCAGGAAACGGATCGAATCGAAATCTGAGCAAGAACTCAGCTCCCAGGGAAGAAAGCGTACCACTTGGCGGCGCGGAAGCCGCCGCCGCCGCCGCCGCCGGCGCCCTTGCCGAAGAAGGCTTCCAGCATCGACATGTGGGTAATCGAGTGGAGGACGCGGCTGGCGCGTGGGTGGGGTTTCGATCTAATCTAACGAGCGACGGCCAGAGCAAGGAGACGAGCGATGGTGAGGGAGGGGTGAGGGGGGTGTGCCGTGGCCCGTGTGCGCGTGTGCGCGTAGAGCCCTGCCTGGATCCACCTGCTCCACCGCGAGGAGAATCTCGACCGTCCGTCCGGACACGTGGATGAGCGATCGGGTTGGGTGGCTTTGTTGTCTGGGACTTTGCTTCGCTCCAAAGAAAACTATGATTCCGTCTCAACTCTCAAGTAGTAGTACGTTTCGGTGCGTTAATAAGATTATTATAAGTTAGTTATTAATCCGTTTGACCAAACAATTTTTCATGTTTTGGCGTTTATTCGGTCCACTTTTGACTTACTAAGAGCATCTCTAGCGGAACCCAAAAAATAGACCATCGACGAAATCTTAGTGGAGTATTTTTACTTCATTAAGTTTTAGCCGGACCTAACTAGTCTCCTAAATTTAGCGGAGCAAATTTCCTTTTGCTCAAGTTCATTTCATTTTCGGCCTCTAATATAAACTTAACTATTTCTTTATTTTATTAAACGACATCTTGATATGCCGAAGTACATAACTTGCCAATTCTTTGCTAAGGGAACTGATAAAAAAATCACAAGAAAAAAAATACACACTTACTAGAAATCCAACTCCCATAACTGCTCCCACTAGTTGGATTTCTAGTAATCTCTATGTCTTCAATTTCAACATTGTTGATTTTGTTAATTGGCTTGTGGAGCTTGCACACTTCTTTCTTCTTGGTTTCTGCACATTTTGACATTATTTCGTCTCTAGTCTCATCTCTCTGGAAGCGGATTTGTAGCATCCGGGTGATCCACCCCCTATATGAACATTAAGTTCAAAAAAATACCAAGAAATTTGAAAAAAGCTGGGATTTTGGGATATCAAACTTGGATGTTCAATCTACTTTCACGTGAATTTTCGTGAAAAATACCAGGAATCATATTTGTGGCAAGAAAGAAAAAAAAATTCCTATGAATAGACACAAACTGTTTTGGATGGATTTTTGTTCGGATAGTATTTCCTTCACCAAGGATACGTTTTCTGGTATTTTTTCACAAAACTTCCCACGTGAGTAGATTGGGAACCCAGTTTGATATCCTCAAATTTCAAAAATAATAATTGATTTTTTGGTATTTTTTATATTTAATATTATTATAGAGGTGTGGAGCACCCAGGAGCTCCTGTGTATTTTCCCATCTCTAGTCTCTACTCTAGCAAGTAGTGCATGAGCATCTATCAAATTTTTCATTATCAATAGATCGATGCATTCTTCTTCCCAATACCAAATCTTGTATCCATCCTACACACAATTTTGAGTAAACAATACTCTACAAATTGACGAATCCGAAGAAGAGCCGTAGAAACAAGCACTCACCCCATCCATTTGCGTCAAATCCGAAGAACAACCGGATGCGTCCAATCCGGCGCCAACAGCGAGGATCGTGTATCTGTTGATTTATGCACCGGCGACGACAAGAGAGGCCCAAATCCGGGTGGATGAGGAACGTGGCGGGTGAAGGAAATATGCCCTAGAGCCAATAATAAAGTTGTTATTTATATTTCCTTATATCATGATAAATGTTTATTATTCATGCTAGAATTATATTAATCGGAAACTTAGTACATGTGTGAATACATAGACAAACAGAGTGTCCCTAGTATGCCTCTACTAGACTAGCTCGTTAATCAAAGATGGTTAAGTTTCCTAGCCATAGACATGTGTTGTCATTTGATGAACGGGATCACATTATTAGAGAATGATGTGATGGACAAGACCCATCCGTTAGCTTAGCACTATGATCGTTTTGTTTATTGCTATTGCTTTCTTCATGACTTATACAAGTTCCTATGACTATGAGATTATGCAACTCCCGAATACCGGAGGAACACTTAGTGTGCTATCAAACATCACAACGTAACTGGGTGATTATAAAGATGCTCTACAGGTGTCTCCGATGGTGTTTGTTGAGTTGGCATAGATCTAGATTAGGATTTGTCACTCTGATTGTCGGAGAGGTATCTCTGGACCCTCTCGGTAATGCTCATCACTATAAGCCTTGCAAGCAATGTGAGTAATGAGTTAGTCACGGGATGATGCATTACGGAACGAGTAAAGAGACTTTCCGGTAACGAGATTGAACTATGTCTGGTGATACCGACGATCGAATCTCGGGCAAGTAACATACCGATGACAAACGGAACAACGTATGTTGTTATGCGGTTTGACGATAAAGATCTTCGTAGAATATGTAGGAGCCAATATGAGCATCCAGGTTCCGCTATTGGTTATTGACTGGAGATGTGTCTCGGTCATGTCTACATAGTTCTCGAACCCGTAGGGTCCGCACGCTTAACGTTCGATGAAGATTTGTATTATGAGTTATGCAATTTGATGTACCGAAGGTTGTTCGGAGTCCCGGATGAGATCACGGGCATGACGAGGAGTCTCGAAATGGTCGAGACATAAAGATTGATATATCGGACCATGTTATTCGGACACCGGAAGTGTTACGGGTAGTTTCGGATAAAACCGGAGTGCCGGAGGGGTTACTGGAACCCCCCGGGGAAGTAATGGGCCTTAGTGGGCCTTAGGGGAGTGAGAGGGCAGCAGGCAGGAGGTGGCGCGCGCGCCCAAGGGGAGTCTGAATAGGACTAGGGGAGGGGGCGCGGCCCCTCTTTCCCTCTCCCTCTCCCTCTCCTTCCTTCTTCTCCTACTTGGACATTTGGACTAGGAAAGGGGGGGGGCGATTCCTACTTGGAGTAGGATTCCCCCCCTTGGGCGCGCCCCTTAGGGCCGGCCAGCCTCCTCCTCCCCTCCTTTATATACGGGGGAGGGGGGCACCCCATAGACACACAAGTTGATCTTTAGCCGTGTGCGGTGCCCCCCTCCACAGTTTTCCACCTCGTTCATATTGTCGTAGTGCTTAGGCGAAGCCCTGCGTCGGTAAATTCATCATCACCATCACCACGCCGTCGTGCTAACGAAACTCTCCCTCGGCCTCAACTGGATCAAGAGTTTGAGGGACGTCACTGAATTGAACGTGTGCAGATCGTGGGGGTGCCTTGCGTTCGGTACTTGGATCGGTTGGATCCGAAGACGTTCGACTACATCAACCGCGTTACTAAACGCTTCCGCTATCGGTCTACGAGGGTACGTGGACACACTCTCCCTGCTCGTTGCTATGCTTCTCCTAGATAGATCTTGCGTGATCGTAGGCAAACTTTTTGAAATACTACGTTTCCCAACAGTGGCATCCGAACCAGGTCTATGCGTAGATGTTATATGCACGAGTAGAACACAAAGAGTTGTGGGCGATAATAGTCATACTGCTTACCAGCATGTCAACTTTGATTCGGTGGTATTGTTGGATGAAGTGGCCCAGACCGACATTACATGACCGCGTTCATGAGACTGGTTCTACCAATGTGCTCCGCACACAGGTGGCTAGTGGGTGTCTGTTTCTCCAGCTTTAGTTGAATCGAGTTTGACTACGCCCGGTCCTTGTTGAAGGTTAAAACAGCACACTTGATGAAAAATCTTTGTGGTTTTGATGCGTAGGTAAGAACGGTTCTTGCTAGAAGCCCGTAGCAGCCACGTAAAACTTGCAACAACAAAGTAGAGGACGTCTAACTTGTTTTTGCAGGGCTTGCTGTGATGTGATATGGTCAAGACGTGATGATATATAATTTGTTGTATGAGATGATCTTTTTTGTAACAGTTATCGGCAACTGGCAGGAGCCATATGGTTTTCACTTTATTGTATGAAATGCAATCGCCATGTAATTGCTTTACTTTATCACTAAGCGATAGCGATAGTCGTAGAAGCAATAGTTGGCGAGACGACAACGATGCTTTGATGGAGATCAAGGAGTCAAGCTGGTGAGGATGGTGATCATGACGGTGCTTTGGAGATGGAGATCAAAGGCACAAGATGATGATGGCCATATCATATCACTTATTTGATTGCATGTGATATTTATATTTTTATGTATCTTATTTTATTTAGTACGGCGGTAGCATTATAAGATGATCTCTCACTAAATTTCAAGGTACAAGTGTTCTCCCTGAGTATGCACCGTTGCTACAGTTCGTCGTGCCGAGACACCACATGGTGATCGGGTGTGATAAGCTCTATGTTCACATACAATGGGTGCAAGCCAGTTTTGCACACGCGGAATACTCGGGTTAAACTTGACGAGCCTAGCATATGCAGATATGGCCTCGGAACACTGAGACCGAAAGGTCGAGCATGAATCATATAGTAGATATGATCAACATAGTGATGTTCACCATTGAAAACTATTCCATCTCACGTGATGATCAGACATGGTTTAGTTGATATGGATCACGTGATCACTTAGATAATTAGAGGGATGTTTATCTAAGTGGGAGTTCTTAAGTGATATGATTAATTGAACTTTAATTTATCATGAACTTAGTAACTGATAGTATTTTGCATGTCTATGTTGTTGTAGATAAATGGCCTGTGCTACTGTTCCGTTGAATTTTAATGCGTTCCTTGAGAAAGCTAAGTTGAAAGATGATGGTAGCAACTACACGGACTGGGTCCATAACTTGAGGATTATCCTCATTGCTGCACAAAAGAATTACGTCCTGGAAGCACCGCTAGGTGCCAAACCCGCTGTAGGAGCAACTCCGGACGTTATGAACGTCTGGCACAACAAAGCCGATGACTACTCGATAGTTCAGTGTGCCATGCTTTACGGCTTAGAACCGGGACTTCAACGACGTTTTGAACGTCATGGAGCATATGAGATGTTCCAGGAGTTGAAGTTAATATTTCAAGCAAATGCCCGGATTGAGAGATATGAAGTCTCCAATAAGTTCTACAACTACAAAATGGAGGAGAATAGTTCTGTCAGTGAACATATACTCAGAATGTCTGGGTACCACAATCACTTGACTCAGCTGGGAGTTAATCTTCCAGTTGATAGTGTCATTGACAGGGTTCTTCGATCACTGCCACCAAGCTACAAAAGCTTCGTGATGAACTATAATATGCAAGGGGTGGATAAGACAATTCCCGAGCTCTTCGCAATGCTAAAGGCCGCGGAGGTAGAAATCAAGAAGGAGCATCAAGCGTTGATAGTTAACAAGACCACTAGTTTCAAGAAGAAGGGCAAAGGGAAGAAGGAGAACTTCAAGAAGAACAGCAAACAAGTTGCTGCTCAAGTGAAGAAGCCCAAGTCTGGACCGAAGCCTGAGACTGAGTGCTTCTACTACAAAGGGACTGGTCACTGGAAGCGGAACTGCCCCAAGTATTTGGCGGATAAGAAGGATGTCAAAGTGAAAGGTATATTTGATATACATGTTATTGATGTGTACCTTACTAATGCTCGTAGTAGCTCCTGGGTATTTGATACTGGTTCTGTTGCTCATATTTGCAACTCGAAACAGGGGCTACCGATTAAGCGAAGATTGGCTAAGGACAAGGTGACGACGCGCGTGGGAAATGGTTCCAAAGTCGATGTGATCGCGGTCGGCACGCTACCTCTACATCTACCTTTGGGATTAGTTTTAGACCTGAATAATAGTTATTTGGTGCCAGCGTTGAGCATGAACATTATATTTAGATCTTGTTTGATGCGAGACGGTTATTCATTTAAATCAGAGAATAATGGTTGTTCTATTTATATGAGTAATATCTTTTATGGTCATGCATCCTTGATGAGTGGTCTATTTTTATTCAATCTCGATAGTAGTGATACACATATTCATAGTATTGAAGCCAAAAGATATAAGTTTAATAATGATAGTGCAACTTATTTGTGGCACTGCCGTTTAGGTCATATTGGTGTAAAGCGCATGAAGAAACTCCTTGCTCATGGGCTTTTGGAATCACTTGATTATGAATCACTTGATGCTTGCGAACCATGCCTCATGGGCAAGATGACTAAGACTCCGTTCTCCGGAACAATGGAGCGAGCAACAGACTTACTGGAAATAATACATACTGATGTATGCGTTCCGATGAGTGTTGATGCTCGCGGCGGGTATCGTTATTTTCTAACCTTCACAGATGATTTGAGCAGATATGGGTATATCTACTTGATGAAACATAAGTCTGAAACATTTGAAAAGTTGAAAGAATTTCAGAGTGAAGTGGAAAATCATCGTAACAAGAAAATAAAGTTTCTACGATCTGATCGTGGAGGTGAATATTTGAGTTACGAGTTTGGTCTTCATTTGAAACAATGCGGAATAGTTTCGCAACTTATGCCACCTGGAACACCACAGGGTAATGGTGTGTCCGAACGTCGTAATCAAACTTTATTAGATATGGTGCGATCTATGATGTCTCTTACTGATTTACCGCTATCATTTTGGGGTTATGCTTTAGAGACGGCTGCATTCTCGTTAAATAGGGCACCATCTAAATCCGTTGAGACGACACCATATGAACTGTGGTTCGGCAAGAAACCCAAGTTATCGTTTCTTAAAGTTTGGGGCTGCAATGCTTATGTGAAAAAGCTTCAACCTGATAAGCTCGAACCCAAATCAGAGAAATGTTTCTTCATAGGATACCCAAAGGAAACTGTTGGATACACCTTCTATCGCAGATCTGAAGGCAAGGTATTCGTTGCTAAGAATGGATCCTTTCTAGAGAAGGAGTTTCTCTCGAAAGAAGTGAGTGGGAGGAAAGTAGAACTTGATGAGGTAATTGTACCTTCTCCCGAGTTGGAAAGTAGTCCATCACAGAAATTGATTCAAGTGATTCCTACACCAATTAGTGAGGAAGCTAATGATGATGATCATGAAACTTTGGATCAAGTTATTACTAAACCTCGTAGGTCAACCAGAGTAAGATCCGCACCAGAGAGGTACGGTAATCCTGTTCTGGAAGTCATGTTACTTGACCATGACGAACCTGCAAACTATGAGGAAGCGATGATGAGCCAAGATTCCGCAAAATGGCTTGAGGCCAAGAAATCTAAGATGGGATCCATGTATGAGAACAAAGTGTGGACTTTGGTTGACTTGCCCGATGATCGGCAAGCCATAGAGAATAAATGGATCTTCAAGAAGAAGACTGACGCTGACGGTAATGTTACTGTCTACAAAGCTTGACTTGTTGCAAAAGGTTTTCGACAAGTTCAAGGAGTTGACTACGATGAGACTTTCTCACCTGTAGCGATGCTTAAGTCCGTCCAAATCATGTTAGCAATTGCCGCATTTTATGATTATGAAATTTGGCAAATGGATGTCAAAACTGCATTCCTTAATGGATATCTTAAAGAAGAGTTGTATATGATGCAACCAGAAGGTTTGGTCGATCCAAAAGGTGCTAACAAAGTGTGCAAGCTCCAGTGATCCATTTATGGACTGGTGCAAGCATCTCGGAGTTGGAATATACATTTTGATAGTGTGATCAAAGCATATGGTTTTATACAGACTTTTGGAGAAGCATGTATTTACAGCAGACCGCCCCACCGCCACGTAAAAGCAGAGACAAAATAGCTCGGGATTATACACACGACCTTCGACAGGACTTGGACAAGAGAGCAGGACACACCAGATCAGTCTACGAATCACAAGGACGTTCTTCGACTCGCGACGACGGCTACCTATTCGGACGTGACAAACCCAGTCACACCCGGGCCGATAACCGCAGACGGACTCCATCAGAGGTGCGCCGCGACGCGGCCCGATATAGAGGCGCCGCACACCCTCTTTGCTTCACAGATGAAGTAATGGATCATGAATTCCCCGAGGGGTTCAAGCCCGTCAATATGAATCATAAGATGGAACAACCGATCCCGCGGTATGGATAGAGGATTTTATTCTCCACATCCATATGACCCGTGGAGACGACCTCCAAGCCATCAAATATCTCCCACTAAAACTGAAAGGGCCAGCTCGGCACTGGTTAAACAGCCTGCCTGAAAATTCCATCGGCAGCTGGGAGGACTTGGAAGAGGCTTTTCTTGACAACTTCCAAGGAACTTACGTCCAGCCACCTGATGCCGATGACTTAAGTCACATAGTTCAACAACCCGGAGAGTCCGCCAGAAAATTCTGGACCAGGTTCCTAACCAAAAAGAACTAGATTGTTGACTGTCCGGACGCCGAAGCCCTAGCGGCCTTTAAACACAGCATCCGCAACGAATGGCTCGCACGCCACCTCGGCCAAGAAAAGCCGAAGTCTATGGCAGCCCTTACGACACTCATGACCCGCTTTTGCGCGGGTGAGGACAGTTGGCTGGCTCGTAGTAAAAACACAACCAGCGAGGCAGGCCCCTCCGAGGGCAAAAACAGCACCGGCAAGCTCCGGCGCAATAACACAAATGCCGAAGTAATGGCGATAACACCGATGACACGGCAATTCACGCCGGATTCAGGGGCTCCAAGTCCGGCTAGCGAAAGAAGCCTTATAAAAGGAACAGCAAGGGACCATCCAGTCTGGACCGCATACTCCATCGTCCATGCCAGATACATGGCACCGCAGACAAACAAGCCAATCATACCAACAGAGATTGCCGGGTTTTCCAGCAAGCCAGCAAGTCAAATGCCGAGAGCAAGGAAACGGGATCGCAAAGCGAGGACGACGACGAAGAGCCCCGGCAGCCGAACACTAGAGGACAGAAAAAGTTTCCCCCTTGAGTCAAAGTGGTGAATATGATATATGCTACACACATCCCCAAAAGGGAGCGCAAGCGCGCACTCAGGGACGTCTACGCGGTAAAGCCAGTCGTCCCAAAATTCAATCAGTGGTCGTCATTCCCGATCACCTTCGATTGCCGAGATCACCCAACTAGTATCCGCCATGGCAGTTCGGCCGCACTCGTCCTCGACCCAATCATTGACGGATTTCACCTAACATGAGTCCTCATGGACGGTGGTAGCAGCCTCAACCTGCTCTACCAGGATACAGTGCGCAAAATGGGCATTAATCCCTCATGAATCAAGCCCACGAAGACTACCTTTAAAGGAGTCATACTAGGCATAGAGGCCCGTTGTACGGGCTCAATCACGCTGGAGGTAATCTTTGGTCCCCCGAACAACTTCCGAAGCGAAGAGCTAGTCTTCGATATCGTCCCCTTCCACATCGGCTACCACACACTGCTCGGATGAACCGCGTTTGCTAGATTCAACGCGGTGCCACATTACGCTTATCTCAAGCTCAAGATGCCCGGTCCACGCGGCGTCATTTCAGTAAATGGAAACACAGAACGCTCCCTCCGTACAGAGGAGCACACCGCCGCCCTAGCAGCAGAGGTACAGAGCGGCCTTCTCAAGAAGCACTATAATCCGGCTGCCGAGCCCCTGGACATCGTTAAGAGGGTCCGGACTACACTGCAACAGGACAACTCTGCTCGTCCAGAGCTCAATTAGCAATTCAGCCTCCGCCCCAGCCCCGATGAGGGAATGGCATTCGTACCGCGCGTACATAACTACGCACTCAAAACCCCATGGGTACTGATGGAGGCATAACTAGCTCGCGATCTACAGTGCTGCTCGACCGACCCTGGGATTCACACGCCTTTACTCTTTTCTTTTCATTTCGGGTCTTTCTCTTTTCGAGGTCTATTCGGACGATCAGCTTGCAGAACATACCAAGGAGGCAAGGAGCTCTGGCGTACAAGGGAATCCCCAGGTGGTCTCTGCTAATGATTGCTATACCTGTTTTACGTACCCGTACGCAGCTCGCCCTTGGTCATGGCATGTTAAATAGCCTTACTTGCTTATCGCATTACTTGTACAAGTATGTCTCCAAGCACTAATTACATCACAATGGTGAATAAATGGTGGCGTCAGCTTATTACTTAATTTTCCTGTTTCCTCACCTTTATATTTATTACTCATTGCACACGTACACCATGGTACGTATTACTGCGCCAGGGGCTTCATCACGCCCCGCATTACGGCAATAAAAGTCTGAACACTTTTACAGTATAGTTCGGCACCCCGAACTTATAGCATTATATGCATCGGCTCCGAATCATGTCTTTGGTCAATAGTTGGGTTGCCCGGCTCCTGTGCTTACTACCTTCGTTCCGCTATATCGGCTGGGGTAGTAAAGGGAGAACTACTGCGATTGTGTCCCGGTTCTTCCGGACGAGCACCTCAGTAGAGAAAGCCAAAAACTGACTGTCATGATGCGGCGAGAGCTGGTCAGCTCTCCGAGAGGTCCCAAATTGTTACAGATTTTCTCCGCTTCTTGCAAGGAATCGGTTTCTCCGATTAGGCGTGTATAACGCCCCTAGTTCGGCCTTCCGAATAACAGGGGCTTCGCCGAATTTCTTAATTGTCAAACTCCTATGGCTAAGTGAGGGTGATAAAGGCCGCATAGTCTGATTGCCTTGTTCGTTGCGCTAAACACCTCCTTTAAGGACCAGAATGTGGAGTAAAGAGTGTTTAGATTTATCCCGAACACCCCCGTACTATCTACGTGGGGGCAGAAGCCGACGACTGGTCAACCCTCAGATTTCGTAAACGGCCGCACATGAGGTAAAACTTAAATCGCAAGCATTATATTACATAACATCATTGTTCCATATTACAGGACGGGATAATACGAATGTTTTCATGGGAATATAACATCCTTCGAACATTGCTCCGCCACAAGGCGGGATCCCTCCAGGACACCATCAAAATACAGCTCGGGTCGACGATGCTCCTTGCCTTCCGGCGGTCCCTCGGTCATCAGCTTCTTGGCATCCAGCTTCGCCCAATGCGTCTTGACGCGGGAAATGCCATCCGTGCACCCTCAATGCAGACCGACTGCTTCACGGCTTTGAGCGGCGGACAGGCACTCACCAGCCGCTTCACAAGTCCGAAGTAGCTGCTAGGTATGGGCTCGGCAGGCCACAGCCGGACTATTAGGTCCTTCATGGCTAGCTCTGCCGACCTGTGCAGCTCGACCAGCTGTTTCAGCTGGTCGCTAAAGGGCACCGGATGTTCAGGTCCAAGATGTTGAGACCAGAATAGCTTCTCCGTAGACATCCCCTCTTTGGCTTGATAAAACTCGGCAGCATCTGATATGTTGCGCTGCAGATCCGTAAACGCCCCTGGAAAACCCAAATTCGGGTAAGTACACAGAATGTTTCCTCCGCATACTTGCTTTACATGGAAAAATACTTACTCGCCGCAATCTTCCTGGCCGCCTGAATTTCCTGGAGGGCGCTCTGGGCTTCGGCTCGTGCATCCTGCGTGCTCTGGCGGGCCTTCGCAAGTTCGGACTCTTGCGCCTTAGAATCGCGCTCCAAGGACTCGAACCTCGTGACCGCGTCCTAGAGCTGCTGTTGCGCCTTGCTAACCCGGGCCTCGTGCTTCTCGCGCGCGGCGCATTCCTTGGCCGCTTTGTCCTCGGCCTCGGCTAACGCCTTCTTGAGGGCTGCCACCTCGTTCGTGGCCCCTAATAAAAAGTTTATGACACTTTAGCCCGCACAGGCTATTCATTTTTCTTAAATGTACACGCAGGTTACTGCATACCTTGGCTATCCTCCAGTTGCTTCTTCACGAGGCCGAGCTCTTCCTCGGCCCACTTTAGTTTTTGCTTCAGTCCGGAGACCTCCGCAGCATGAGCGGTAGCAGCCTGCAGCGATACGTGCTTATTCACATAGACAACTTATGTTAGACTCCTGCGAAAATTATCATTGATCCTCTGTTCGACTTTTTCTTTCCGAACACCGAACAGAGCATCAGGGGCTGTTGTCTACATTGTGATATTCTTCCTACAATCACACTACTTACCTCAAAGCCCGTTAGAAGGCTAGTACAGGCTTCAGTCAGTCCGCTTTTGACGAACTGAACCTTCTCGATCACCATGCCCATGAGGGCACGGTGTTCATCCACAATGGAGGCGCCTCGTAGCTGTTGGGGAACGTAGTAATTTCAAAAAAATTCCTACGCACACGCAAGATCATGGTGATGCATAGAACGAGAGGGGAGAGTGTGTCCATGTACCCTCGTAGACCAAAAGCGGAAGCGTTAGCACAACGCGGTTGATGTAGTCGTACGTCTTCATGATCCGACCGATCAAGTACCGAACGCACGGCACCTCCGAGTTCAGCACACGTTCAACTCGATGACGTCCCTCGAACTCCGAACCAGCCGAGCTTTGAGGGAGAGTTCCGTCAACACAACGGCGTGGTGACGATGATGATGTTCTATCGATGCAGGGTTTCGCCTAAGCACCGCTACGATATGACCGAGGTGGAATATGGTGGAGGGGGGCACCGCACACAGCTAAGAGATCAATGATCAATTGTTGTGTCCATGGGGTGCCCCCTGGCCACGTATATAAAGGATGGAGGGAGGAGGAGGCCGGCCCTCATAAGGCGCGCCCAAGTGTGGAGTCCTACTAGGACTCCCTAGTCCTAGTAGGATTCCACCTCCCACATGGAATAGGAAAAAGGGAAGGGAGAAGGAGAAGGAAGGAAGGGGGCGCCCCCTCCCTAGTCCAAGTCGGACCAGCCCATGGGGAGAGGTGCGGCCACCCTTTGGGGCCTTTCTCTCCTTTCCCGTATGGCCCATTAAGGCCCAATACGATTCCCGTAACTCTCCGGTACTCCGAAAAATACCCGAATCACTTGGAACCTTTCCGATGTCTGAATATAGTCGTCCAATATATCGATCTTTACATCTCGACCATTTTGGGACTCCTTGTCATGTCCCCGATCTCATTCGGGACTCCGAACTACCTTCGGTACATCAAAACACATAAACTCATAATACAAATCGTCACCGAACGTTAAGCGTGGGGACCCTACGGGTTCGAGAACTATGTAGACATGACCGAGACACGTCTCCGGTCAATAACCAATAGCGGAACCTGGATGCTCATATTGGCTCCTACATATTCTACGAAGATTTTTATTGGTCAAACCGCATAACAACATACGTTGTTCCCTTTGTCATCGGTATCTTACTTGCTTGAGATTCGATCGTCGGCATCTCAATACCTAGTTCAATCTCGTTACCGGCAAGTCTCTTTACTCGTTCCATAATACATCATCCCGCAACTAACTCACTAGTTACAATGCTTGCAAGGCTTATAGTGATGTGCATTACCGAGAGGGCCCAGAGATACCTCTCCGACAATCGGAGTGACAAATCCTAATCTCGAAATACGCCAACCCAACAAGTACCTTAGGAGACACCTGTAGAGCACCTTTATAATCACCCAGTTACATTGTGACGTTTGGTAGCACACAAAGTGTTCCTCCGGTAAACGGGAGTTGCATAATCTCATAGTCATAGGAACATGTATAAGTCATGAAGAAAGCAATAGCAGAATACTAAACGATCAAGTGCTAAGCTAACGGAATGGGTCAAGTCAATCACATCATTCTCCTAATGATGTGATCCCCTTAATCAAATGACAACTCATGTCTATGGCTAGGAAACATAACCATCTTTGATCAACGAGCTAGTCAAGTAGAGGCATACTAGTGACACTCTGTTTGTCTATGTATTCACACAAGTATTATGTTTCCGGTTAATACAATTCTAGTATGAATAATAAACATTTATCATGAAATAAGGAAATAAATAATAACTTTATTATTGCCTCTAGGGCATATTTCCTTCAGTAGTGCCACAAATAAGTTGCACTATCATTATTAACTTTGCATCTTTTAGCTTCAATATTATGAATATGTGTATCACTACAATCGAGATCCAACAAACCATTTTCATTGGGTGTATGACCATAGAAGGTTTTATTCATGTAAACAGAACAACAATTATTCTCTAGCTTACGTTAATAAACGTATTGCAATAAACATGATCCAATCATATTCATGCTCAACGCAAACACTAAATAACATTTATTTTTTAGGTTCAACACTAATCCCGAAAGTATAGGGAGTGTGCGATGATGATCATATCAATCTTGGAACCACTTCCAATACACATCGTCACTTCACCCTTAACTAGTCTCTGTTTATTCTGCAACTCCCGTTTCGAGTTACTACTCTTAGCAACTGAACCAGTATAAAATACCTAGGGGTTGCTATAAACACTAGTAAAGTACACAACAATAACATGTATATCAAATATACTTTTGTTCACTTTGCCATCCTTCTTATCCGCCAAATACTTGGGGCAGTTCCGCTTCCAGTGACCAGTCCCTTTGTAGTAGAAGCACTCAGTTTCAGGCTTAGGTCCAGACTTGGGCTTATTCTCTTGAGCAGCAACTTGCTTGCCGTTCTGCTTGAAGTTCCCCTTCTATCCCTTTGCCCTTTTCTTGAAACTAGTGATCTTGTTAACCATCAACACTTGATGCTCTATCTTGATTTCTACCTCCGTCGATTTCAGCATCACGAAGAGCTTGGGAATCGTTTTCGTTATCCCTTGCATATTATAGTTCATCACGAAGTTCTACTAACTTGGTGATGGTGACTAGAGAATTCTGTCAATCACTATTTTATCTGGAAGATTAACTCCCACTTGATTCAAGCGATTGTAATACCCAGACAATCTGAGCACATGCTCACTGCTTGAGCTATTCTCCTCCATCTTTTAGCTATAGAACTTGTTGGAGACTTCATATCTCTCAACTCGGGTATTTTCTTGAAATATTAACTTCAACTCCTGGAACATCTCATATGGTCCATGATGTTCAAAACATCTTTGAAGTCCCGATTCTAAGCCGTTAAGTATGGTGCACTAAACTATCAAGTAGTCATCATATTGAGCTAGCCAAACATTCATAACGTCTGTATCTGCTCCTCCAATAGGTCTGTCACCTAGCGGTGCATCAAGGACATAATTCTTTTGTGCAGCAATGAGGATAAACCTCAGAACACGGATCCAATCCACATTATTGCTACTAACATCTTTCAACTTAGTTTTCTCTAGGAACATATCAAAATAAAACAGGGGAGCTAAACGCGAGCTATTGATCTACAACATAGATATGCTAATACTACCAGGACTAAGTTCATGATAAATTTAAGTTCAATTAATCATATTACTTAAGAACTCTCACTTAGATAGACATCCCTCTAATCATCTAAGTGATCACGTGATCCAAATCAACTAAACCATAACCGATCATCACGTGAAATGGAGTAGTTTTTCAATGGTGAACATCACTATGTTGATCATATCTACTATATGATTCACGCTCGACCTTTCGGTCTCAGTGTTCCGAGGCCATATCTGCATATGCTAGGCTCGTCAAGTTTAACCTGAGTATTCTGCGTGTGCAAAACTGGCTTGCACCCGTTGTAGATGGACGTAGAGCTTATCACACCCGATCATCACGTGGTGTCTGGGAACGACGAACTTTGGCAACGGTGCATACTCACGGAGAGCACTTTTATCTTGAAATTTAGTGAGAGATCATCTTATAATGCTACCGTCAATCAAAGCAAAATAAGATGTATAAAAGATAAACATCACATGCAATCAATATAAGTCATATGATATGGCCATCATCATCTTGTGCTTGTGATCTCCATCTCCGAAGCACCGTCATGATCACCATCGTCACCGGCGCGACACCTTGATCTCCATCGTACCATCCTTGTCGTCTCGCCAACTATTGCTTCTACGACTATCGCTACCGCTTAGTGATAAAGTAAAGCAATTACATGGCGATTGCATTGCATACAATAAAGCGACAACCATATGGCTCCTGCCAGTTGCCGATAACTCGGTTACAAAACATGATCATCTCATACAATAAAATATAGCATCATGCCTTGACCATATCACATCACAACATGCCCTGCAAAAATAAGTTAGACATCCTCTACTTTGTTGTTGCAAGTTTTACGTGGCTGCTACGGGCTGAGCAAGAACCGTTCTTACCTACGCATCAAAACCACAACGATAGTTCGTCAACTTAGTGCTGTTTTAACCTTCTCAAGGAATGGGCGTAGCCACACTCGGTTCAACTAAAGTTGAAGAAACTGACACCCGCCAGCCACCTGTGTGCAAAGCACGTCGGTAGAACCAGTCTCGCGTAAGCGCACGCGTAATGTCGGTCCGGGCCGCTTCACCCAACAATACCGCCGAACCAAAGTGTGACATGCTGGTAAGCAGGATGATTTGTATCACCCACAACTCACTTGTGTTCTACTCGTGCATATAACATTAACGCATAAAACCTGGCTCGGATGCCACTGTTGGGGAACGTAGTAATTTCAAAAAAATTCCTACGCACACGCAAGATCATGGTGATGCATAGCAACGAGAGGGGAGAGTGTGGCCACGTACCCTCGTAGACCAAAAGCGGAAGCGTTAGCACAACACGGTTGATGTAGTCGTACGTCTTCCCGATCCGACCAATCAAGTACCGAACGCACGGCACCTCCGAGTTCAGCACATGTTCAACTCGATGACGTCCCTCGAACTCCGATCCAGCCGAGCTTTGAGGGAGAGTTCCGTCAACACGAAGGCGTGGCGACGATGATGATGTTCTACCGACGTAGGGCTTCACCTAAGCACCGCTACGATATGACCGAGGTGGAATATGGTGGAGGGGGCACCGCACACGGCTAAGAGATCAATTATCAATTGTTGTGTCCATGGGGTTCCCCCTGGCCACGTATATAAAGGATGGAGGGAGGAGGAGGACGGCCCTCATAGGGCGCGCCCAAGTGTGGAGTCCTACTAGGACTCCCTAGTCCTAGTAGGATTCCACCTCCCACATTGAATAGGAAAAAGGGAAGGGAGAAGGAGAAGGAAGGAAGGGGGCGCCCCCCTCCCTAGTCCAATTCGGACCAGTCCATGGGGAGAGGTGCGGCCACCCTTTGAGGCCTTTCTCTCCTTTCCCGTATGGCCCATTAAGGCCCAATACGAATTCTCGTAACTCTCCGGTACTCCGAAAAATACCCGAATCACTTGGAACCTTTCCGATGTCCGAATATAGTCGTCCAATATATCGATCTTTACGTCTCGACCATTCTGAGACTCCTTGTCATGTCCCCGATCTCATCCGGGACTCCGGACTACCTTTGGTACATCAAAACACATAAACTCATAATAGAAATCGTCACCGAACGTTAAGCGTGGGGACCCTACGGGTTCGAGAACTATGTAGACATGACCGAGACACGTCTCCGGTCAATAACCAATAGCGGAACCTGGATGCTCATATTGGCTCCTACATATTCTACGAAGATCTTTATCGGTCAAACCGCATAACAACATACGTTGTTCCCTTTGTCATCGGTATGTTACTTGCTTGAGATTCGATCGTCGGTATCTCAATACCTAGTTCAATCTCGTTACCGGCAAGTCTCTTTACTCATTTCGTAATACATCATCCCGCAACTAACTCATTAGTTACAATGCTTGCAAGGCTTATAGTGATGTGCATTACCGAGAGGGCCTAGAGATACCTCTCCGACAATCGGAGTGACAAATCCTAATCTCGAAATACGCCAACCCAACAAGTACCTTCGGAGACACCTGTAGAGCACCTTTATAATCACCCAGTTACGTTGTGACGTTTGGTAGCACAAAAAGTGTTCCTCTGGTAAACGGGAGTTGCATAATCTCATAGTCATAGGAACATGTATAAGTCATGAAGAAAGCAATAGCAGAATACTAAACGATCAAGTGCTAAGCTAACGGAATGAGTCAAGTCAATCACATCATTCTCCTAATGATGTGATCCCGTTAATCAAATGACAACTCATGTCTATGGCTAGGAAACATAACCATCTTTGATCAACGAGCTAGTCAAGTAGAGGCATACTAGTGACACTCTGTTTGTCTATGTATTCACACAAGTATTATGTTTGCGGTTAACACAATTCTAGCATGAATAATAAACATTTATCATGAAATAAGGAAATAAATAATAACTTTATTATTGCCTCTAGGGCATATTTCCTTCAGTGTTGCCTCCAGCAGATTCTCCGGTGCCTCTGGTTGGACAGAGGTCACCGGCGGAACAGGCACATCTCCTCCTTTTGGGGAAGGCCGTTCGCTGGACTCCGGAGCCATGTAGGTCTCCGGAATGGTATCCGGCCGAGGGCCGAAGGGAAATCGGGCCCAGTCACCAGTCCCCATGGGGGCTTGTTCCCCCATATGTACGACGGCCGAGGAGTCATCCTGGGGCTCCACCCCGGTGATCTCCGGAACCTCTCCCCGGTCTGGGAAGGTCTTTTGGGACACCACCTCGTCATCACCCTTGGGCGAGACAGAATGAGCCGGTGGTGGAGACATGCTAGCCATCTCCTTCGAGTCTAGTGAATCCTCTGTCGGGGATCGCGGGGAGTCATCGCATGCCGGACTGCGATGACAAGATTTAAAGCATATCAATATTACAAACTGGGAAGGCCAGACGTTTTTTGGACTCTGATACTTACGATGCGGCCCGAGGCTTGGTCCGGCGAGGTCGCTCCGGACTGCTATCGACATCCCACACGGAGTTATCCGCGAAGGAGCTTTTCCCTTTCTTGGGCGCTTTCGCCTCCGGATTCGTGGGGGCCGCTCTCCTCTTCCTCCCCACTTCAGGTGGGGAGTCGTTTTCTTCCTCCTCTTCATCATCGTCATCGGCGGACGAAGAAGAAGTTTCGTCTTCGGACGTCACGTCCGGAGTGCCTTTTCGGCAAGGGCCCTTCTTGGCCCCTTTGGCCGCTTTCTTGGCCATCTTCTCTGGCACCTCATAAGGTGCCAGAAATAGCATTTTTGTCAGTAGTGGGAATTCTTGGTCTTCAGGCAGCGGAGCCGGACAGTTAATCCCCTCTGCTACCTCGATCCAGGCCTGAACACATGGGTAGGAAAGCTTAGGCTTTTCCTCAAAATATGCTAGTAAAGGGTACACCTTGAAAACATTAAAGAACTTACCGAATTAGCCTGACGTTTTAAGCTAAGCCCGTGATCTTCGGTCGTGGGCGGTGGCGTCTCGCCGGCCTTGAAGAGCACTTTCCAGATTTCTTCATGCGTCGTGCCAAAGAGCTCTAGTAGCGTCTGGTGCTTGGCCGGATCGTACTCCCACAAATAGCAAGTCCGGCGTTGGCACGGAAGGACCCAACGAATGAGCATGACCTGGATCACGTTGACAAGCTTGATTTTCTTGTCTATCATGTTATGGACGCACGTCTGGAGCCCGGTCAGCTCGTCCGAGGGACCCCAGTTTAGGCCCCTCTCTTGCCAGGAGGTGAGCCGCATCGGGATTTCGGATCAGAATTCGAGGGCCGCCGCCGAGTCAGAGTCGCGCGGCTCGGTGATGTAGAACCACCCCGACTGCCACCCCTTCACCATCTCCGCGAAGGAGCCTTCGGGCCAGGTAACATTGGGCATCTTGCCCACCATGGCGCCTCCGCACTCTGCTTGTTGACCGCTCACCACCTTCGGCTTCACATTGAAGGTCTTCAGCCACAGGCCAAAGTGAGGTGGGATGCGGAGAAAGGCCTCACAAACGACGATAAATGCCGAAATATTGAGGATAAAGTTGGGAGCTAGATCATGGAAATCTAGCCCATAGTAAAACATCAGTCCACGGACAAACGGGTGGAGAGGGAATCCCAGTCCGCGGACGAAGTGCGTGAGAAACACAACCCTCTCATGGGGCTCTGGAGTAGGGACAATATGCCCTTTGACCGGGAGTCGGTGGGCAATCTCCTTGGCTAGGTATCCGGCCTCCCGGAGCTCCTTGATGTCCTTCTTCTTCATAGAGGAGGCCATCCACTTGCCTCCAGCTCCGGATCCGGGCATGTTTGGAGTGCTTTCTTGGACAAGGAAAAGCTAAGGCTTGGGCGTTGGAGCTCAAGGACGGAAGGGATGAGGAAGAGAAAGGGCGTGGGTGAGAAAAGGGAATCCTTATCCCCTTATAAAGGCCGCGAATATCAAGCGCCTCCCCACTCGCCTTAAACTCGCCTATTCCCAAGGACCGTGCAAGCGGCACGGTTGGGTTACCCACGCCCGCATTAATGAAAATCCCGCAATGAGGGGACACGATCTCTGCCTCGACAATACGTGCCAATGACAACCGCGTCTCGAAACATGGAGCGGCAGACGAAAAACGGTTCGAAATTATGACCGGATGGATGTGATGTCATGTGGTAAAAAGCTGTCAGCAGATTGGACTCATGCAAGTATTATATTCTCTCTGCGGTTGTGTGTGGTACGCGTTACAGGTCCGGATACTTTCGTTGCGTCCGAAGACTATCTTGGAGTTCGGAAAAAAGGGAACCCGCCTTGCAATGCCGAAGACAATCTGCGCGCCGGGCTCCTCATCATTGAAGCCAGGTTCAGGGGCTACCGGGGGAGTCCTGGACTAAGGGGTCCTCAGGCATCCGGCCTGTTATCCTTGGGCCGGACTGATGGGCTGTGAAGACATGAAGGACGAAGACTGTACCCGTGTCCGGATTGGACTCTCCATGGCGTGGAAGGCAAGCTTGGTGACCAACTATGAAGATTCCTTCTATGTAACCGACTCCATGTAACCCTAGATCCCCCCAGTGTCTATATAAACCGGAGGGGTTAGTCCGGAAAGGATATACTCATTACCATAGTCAAATAGGCTAGACTTCTAGGGTTTAGCCATTACGATCTCGTGGTAGATCAACTCTTGTAAACACTCATATTCATCAAGATCAATCAAGCAGGAAGTAGGGTATTACCTCCATAGAGAGGGCCCGAACCTGGGTAAAATCGTGTCCCCCGTCTCCTGTTACCATCGACCTTAGACGCACAGTTCCGGACCCCCTACCCGAGATCCGCCGGTTTTGACACCGACACTCTCCTTCAGCCCTTCCGTCCTTGAGCTCCAGCGCCCAAGCTTTAGCTTTTCCTCGTTCAAGAAAGCACTCCAAACATGTCCGGATCCGGAGCTGGAGGCAAGTGGATGGCCTCCTCCGTTAAGAAGAAGGACATCAAGGAGCTCCGGGAGGCCGGATACCTGGCCAAGGAGATTGATCACCGACTCCCAGTCAAAGGACAGATCATCCCCACTCCAGAGCCCCACGAGAGGGTTGTGTTTCTGACACATTTTGTCCGCGGGCTGGGATTCCCTCTCCACCCGTTCGTCCGCGGACTGATGTTTTACTACGGGCTAGACTTCCATGACCTAGCCCCCAACTTCATTATCAACATCACGGCATTCATTGTCGTGTGCGAGGCCTTTCTCCGCATCCCACCTCATTTCGGCCTATGGCTGAAGACCTTCAATGTGAAGCCGACGGTGGTGAGCGGCCAACAAGCAGAGTGCGCAGGCGCCATGGTGGGCAAGATGCCCAATGTTACCTGGCCCGAAGGCTCCTTTGCGGAGACGGTGAAGGGGTGGCAATCGAGGTGGTTCTACATCACCGAGCCGCGTGACACTGACTGGGCAGCGGCCCCCGAATTCCGATCCGAAATCCCGATGCGGCTCACCTCCTGGCAAAGAGGCGCCTAACCTGGGGTCCCTCGAACAAGCTGACTGGGCTCCAGACGTGCGTCCAGAACATGATAGACAGGAAAATCAAGCTTGTCAACATGATCCAGGTCATGCTCATTCGTCGGGTCCTTCCGTGCCAACGCCGGACTTGCTATCTGTGGGAGTACGATCCGGCCAAGCACCAGACGCTACTAGAGCTCTTCGGCACGACGCACGAAGACATCTGGAAAGTGCTCTTCAAGGCCGGCAAGACGCCACCGCCCACGACCGAGGATCGCGGGCTCAGCTTAAAACTCCAGGCTAATTCGGTAAGTTCTTTCATGTTTTCATGGTATACCCTTTACTAGCATATTTTGAGGAAAAAGCCTAAGCCTTCCTATCCATGTTTTCAGGCCTGGATCGAGGTAGCAGGGGGGATTAACTGTCTGGCTCCGCTGCCCGAAGACCAAGAATTCCCATTACTAACAAAAATGTTGTTTCCAGCACCTTATGAGGTGCCGGAGAAGACGGCCAAGAGAGCGGCCAAAGGGGCCCGGAGGGGCCATCGCCGAAAAGGCGCTTCGGACATGATGTCCGAAGACGAGATTCACTCTTCGTCCGCCGAAGACGATGACGAGGAGGAGGAAGAAGAAGACGACTCCCCACCTGAGGTGGGGAGGAAGAAGAGAGCAGCCTCCACGAATCTAGAGGCGAAGGCGCCCAAGAGGGGAAAAAGGCTCCCTCGCAGATAACTCCGCGTGGGATGTCGATAGCAGTCCGGAGCGACCTCCCCGGACCAAGCCTCGGGCCGCGCCATAAGTACCAAAATCTTTATGCCCGCCCAAACGTCTGGTCTTTCCTCTTTGTAATATTGATATGTTTGAATTATGTCATTGCAGTCCGGCCTGTGACAGTTCTCCGCGATCCTCAACAGAAGGTTTGCTGGATCCAAAGGAGAGGGCCAGGATGTCACCGCCGCCTGTTCACTCTCCCTCGGCCAAGGGTAATGACGAGGAGGTGTCCCAAAGGACCTCCTCGTACCGGGGGAAGGTTCTGGAGATCGTCAGGGTGGCGCCCCAGGATGACTCCCGGGCCGCCGGACATATGTGGAAAAAAGCCCCTGTGGAGATGGGTGATGCGGGCCGAGTTCTACTCGACCCTCAGCCCATATGGGTACGGTGATCGAAAAGGTTCAGTCCGCCAAAAACGGACTGACCGAAGCCTGTGCTAGCCTTCTAACAGGCTTTGAGGTGAGTAATGTAATTGTAGGAAGAATATCACAGTGTGGACAGTAGCCCCTGATGCTCTGTTCGATGTTCGAAAAAAACGAACAGAGGATCAAAAATAATTTTCGCAGGAGTCTAACATAAGGTGTCTATGTGAATAAGCAGACATCGCTGCAGGCTGCTACCGCCCATACTGCGGAGGTCTTCGGACTGAAGCAGAAACTAGAGCGGGCCGAGGAAGAGCTCGGCCTCGTGAGGAAGCAGCTGGAGGATAGCCAAGGTATGCAGTAACCTGCGGGTACATTTAAGAAGGATGAATGGTTCAAGCTGACTAAAGTGTCATGAACTTTAATAGGGGCCACGACCGAGGTGGCGGCCCTCAAAAAGGCGTTAGCCGAGGCCGAAGAAAAAGCGGCCAAGGAATGCGCCGCACGCGAGAAGCACGAGGCCAGGGTCAGCAAGGTCCAGCAAGAGCTCCAGGACGCCGTCAAGAAGTACAAGTCCTTGGAGCGTGATTCTAAGATGCAAGAGTCCGAACTTGCGAAGGCCCGCCAGAGCGCGCAAGATGCCCGAGCCGAAGCCCAGAGCGCCCTCCTGGAAATCCAGGCGGCCAAGAAGATTGTGGCGGGTAAGGCTTTCACTATGCAAGGCAAGTATGCAAAGGAAACGGTCCTTGTACTTACCCGAACTTGTGTTTTCCAGGGGTGTTTACGAATCTGCCGCGCAGCATATCAGATGCTGCCGAGTTCTACCGGGCCGAAGAAGGGATGTCTACGGAGAAGCTGTTCTGGTCCCAATATCTTGGACCAGAACATCCGGTGCCCTTTAGCGACCAGTTGAAACAGCTGGTCGAGTTGCACAAGTCGGTCGAGTTAGCCATGAAGGACCTGATAGTCCGGCTGTTGCCTGCCGAGCCCGTGCCCAGCAGCTACTTTGGACTTGTGAAGTGGCTTGTGAGTGCCTGCCCACGGCTTGAAGTCGTGAAGTGGTCGGTCTGCATTGAGGGTGCACGGATGGCATTCGCGCGCATCAAGACGCACTGGGCGAAGATGGATGCCAAGAAGTTGATGACCGAGGGGCCGCCTGAGGGCAAGGAGCATTGTCGGCCGGAGCTGTATTTCGATGGTGTCCTGGAGGGATCCCGCCTTGTGGCGGAGCAATGTGCGAAGGACGTGATATTCCATGAAAACATTCGGGTTGTCGTGTAATATGAAACAAGATCGGTATGTAATATGATGCTTGTGATTAAATTTTACCTCCTGTGCGCCCGTTTATTAAAATCTGAGGGTTGACCAGTCGTCGGCTTCTGTCCCCACGTAGATAGTTCGGGGGTGTTCGGGATAAATCTAAACACTCTTTACTCCACATTCTGGTCCTTAAAGGAGGTGTTTAGCGCAACGAACAAGGCAATCAGACTATACGGCCTTTATCACCCTCACTTAGCCATAGAAGTTTGACAATGAAAATTTCGGCGAAGCCCCTGGTGTTCGGAAGGACGAACTAGGGGCGCTATGCACGCCTAATCGGAGAAAAGCCGATTCCTCCCGTAAAGCAGAAAAAATCTCTAAGGATTTGAGACCTCTCGAACAGCTGACCAGCTCTCGCCTCATCATGACAGTCAGTTTTCGGCTTTCTCTACTGAGGTGCTTGTCCGGAAGAACAGGGACAAAATCACAGTAGTTCTCCCTTTACTACCCTAGCCGATATAGCGGAACGTAAGGTAGTAAGCACAGGAGCCGGGCAACCCAACTATTGACCAAAGACATGATTCGGAGCCGATGCATATAATGCTATAAGTTCGGGGTGCCGAACTATACTGTAAGAAGTGTTTGGACTTTGGTTGCCGTAATGCATGGCGTGATGAAGCCCCTGGCGCATTAATACGTACCAGAGTGTACGTGTGCAATGAGTAATAAATACAAAGGTAAGAAAAAAAGGGGAAACAATAAGTAATAAGCTGACGCTGCCCTTTATTTGTAATGTGATTAATACGTCGAGGCGTATTTGTACAAGTAATGCGATAAGCAAGAAAGGCTATTTAACATGCCATGACCAAGTGCGAGCTGTGTGCGGGTATGTAAGACAGGTATAGCAGTCGTTAGCAGAGGCCACCTGGGGATTCCCTTGGATGCCAAAGCTCCTTGCCTCCTTGGTGTGTCCGATAAACGGGTTGTCAGAAGAAACCTCGAAAAGAGAGGGAAAACCTGAAATTAAAAGAAAGAGCGAAGGTGTGCGAATCCTGGGGTTGGTCGAGCCGCACTGTGGGTCGCGAGCTAGCTATGCCTCCGTCAATACCCGTGGGATTTTGGGTGCGTAGTTATGTACACGTGGTACGAATGCCGCTACCTCGTCGGGACTGGGACTGAGGCCGAATTGCTAGTCGAGCTCTTGACGAGTCAAGCTGTCCTGTTGCAGTGTAGTCCGAACCCTCTTAATGATGTCCGGGGGCTCGGCAGCCGGATTATGGTGCTGCTTGAGAAGGCCGCTTAGTACCTCTGCTGCTAGGGCGGCGGTGTGCTCCTCTATACGGAGGGAGCGTTCTGTGTTTCCATTTACTGTTATGACGCCGCGTGGACCGGGCATCCTGAGCTTGAGATAAGCATAATGTGGCACCGCGTTGAATCTAGCAAACGCGGTTCGTCCGAGCAGTGCGTGGTAGCCGCTACGGAAGGGGACGATATCGAAGATTAACTCTTCGCTTCGGAAGTTATCCGGGGAACCGAATACCACCTCCAGTGTGATTGAGCCCGTACAACGGGCCTCTACGCCTAATATGACTCCTTTAAAGGTAGTCTTTGTGTGCTTTATTCGTGAGGGATTAATGCCCATTTTGCGCACTGTATTTTGATAGAGCAGGTTGAGGCTGCTACCATCGTCCATTAGGACTCGTGTCAGGTGAAATACGTCGATGATCGGGTCGAGGACCAGTGCGGCCGAACCGCCATGACGGATGCTAGTTGGGTGATCTCGACGATCAAAGGTGATCGGGAATGACGACCATGGGTTGAATTTTGGGGCGACTGGCACTACCGCATAGACGTCCCTGAGTGCGCGCTTGCGCTCCCCTTTGGGGATGTGTGTAGCATATATCATGTTCACCGTTTTCACTTGAGGGGGAAACTTTTTCTGCCCTCCGGTGTTCGGCTGCCGGGGCTCTTCATCGTCGTCCTCGCTTTGCGATCCCATTTCCTTGTTCTCGGCATTTGACTTGCTGGCTTGCTTGAAAACGCGGTAATCTCTGTTGGTGTGGTTGACTGGTTTGTCTGGGGTGCCATGTATCTGGCACGGACGATCGAGTATGCAGTCCAAGTTGGATGGTCCCTGACTGTTCCTTTTATAAGGTTTCTTCCACTGGCCGGACTTGGGGCCGCTGAATCCGGCGTGAATTGTAGTGTCATCGGTATTATCGCCACTGCCTCGGCGTTTGTGTCTATTGCGCCGGAGCTTGCCGGTGCTGTTTTTGGCCTTGGATGGGCCTGCCTCACTGGCTGTGTTTTTTTTCTACGAGCAAGCCAGCTATCCTCACCCGCGCAAAAGTGGGTCATGAGTGCCGTGAGGGCTGCCATGGATTTCGGCTTTTCTTGGCCGAGTGGCGAGCGAGCCATTCGTCACGGATGCTGTGTTTGAAGGCCGCTAGGGCTTCGGTATCCGGACAGTCGATGATCTGGTTCTTTTTGGTTAGGAACCTAGTCCAGAATTTTCTGGCTGATTCTCCAGGTTGTTGAACTATATGACTTAAGTCATCGGCGTCTGGTGGCCGGACATAAGTACCTTGGAAGTTGTCAAGAAAAGCTTCTTCCAAGTCCTCCCAGCCGCCGATGGAATTTTCAGGCAGGCTGTTTAACCAGTGTCTAGCTAGCCCTTTTAGTTTTAGTGGGTGGTATTTGACGGCGTGGAGATAGTTTCCACGGGCCATATGGATGTGGAGAATAAAATCCTCGATCCATACTGCGGGATCGGTTGTTCCGTCGTATGATTCAATATTGACGGGTTTGAACCCTTCGGGGAATTGGTGATCCATTACTTCATTAGTGAAACAAAGAGGGTGTGCGGCGCCTCTATATCGGGCCGCGTCACGGCGTACCTCTGATGGAGTCCGCCTGCGGTTGTCGGCCCGGGCGTGACTAGGTTTGCCACGTCCGAATAGGTACCCATCGTCGCGCGTCGAAGAACGTCCTCGCGATCCGTAGATCGATCTGGTGTGTCCTGCTCTATTGTCCAGGTCCTGTCGAAGGTCGTATGTATAGTCCCGGGCTGTTTTGTCTCTGTTTTTACGAGGCGGTGGGCGGGCTGCTGTTCGGCCTGAGTTGCCGTTTTATTCCGACTGCGGGGTGGTCGGTCCGCCGCGCTATCCCGACCACGTGGTGGTCGTTCCGCCTTGCGCGAGGGAGGTATGGGCTCCGGCGCCTCCTCATCAAACTGAGGTAGCAATCTGCGCTTCGGGTAACTCTTGGCTGGAAGCTTGAGACCGTATTCTTCGGCTGCCAGGACATCGGTCCATTTGTCAATGAGTAGGTCTTGATCAGCTTGAAGCTGCTGCTGCTTCTTCTTCAGGCTTCTTGCAGTAGCTATTAGCTGGCGCTTGAAGCGCTCCTGCTCGAGGGGTGCCTCAGGCACGATGAAATCCTCGTTGCCGAGGCTCTCCTCATCCTCGGAGGGTGGACGATAACTATCGTCATCCGAGTCATTGGGCATGGCCTGTTTATCAGGGTTAACTTGCCCGTTTTCTTGTTCCTCCTGTTCGGATGTTGCTCCAACAGGGTCTTCATTGTTTTCGGCGTCGTCCGGAGTACTATTTTCTTCGATGCCAGTGTTGCTGTCTTTTGAGCGACATGACTTAGAACAGCGTTTAGGGCGCCGGCGCTTGGACTGTGTCTCAGAAGGTTTAACTGGATCTTCTTTGTCATCGTCGCTAGCTTTTTTAGGTGCATCAACCATGTACACATTGTACGAAGAGGTGGCCGTCCAACGTCCAGTGAATGGCGGGTCTTGGCCTTGCTCCTTGCCGGCATCGTCGTCCATGCCGTCGATGTCTTCGGAGTCATAATCAAGCATGTCGGTTAAGTCCTGGACAGTGGCTATGAAGTGGGTGGCGGGTGGGAAGCGAAATTCTCCATCATCATCCTCTAGTTCGAACCGGTCATAGTTCAGCTGTGAGTCCCCCGCCAAGGACAGGTTCTTTAATGAATTTAGCACATCGCCCAAAGGTGAGCGCTAGAAGACGTCTGCGGCGCTGAATTCGAAGATCGATAGACGATCAAGTTCGGTGTCTGTGGGCGTATGTGGTTCGGAATATATAGCTGGAGACGAGTCCGGAGTTCCGTTGACGCAAATATCGCAAGGCGTCGAGTCCGTGTGCGGCTCCAACGCCGCGGACTCTGTGGCCTCGGACGACGCAATCTGTTTCGGTTCTAAGACCGTTGCAGCAACAAGAACCATCTCCTGGATGTGATCCGATGACATATTTAAGTCATGTTCATCGGAGCGAGGGGGAGCGATCGTCGCGGTCTCAAATCCGTCGAAGATCAGGCCTCCACAGATGTCCGCGACGTAGTTCAAGCTCCGAATCTGACCTGGTGGCCTGGGGCGTAACTATCGATCAGCTCCAAATGGCTAAACGAGTTGGCCCGCAGTACGAAGCCGCCGAACACGAAGATCTGTCTGGGAAGGAAGGTTTCCCCTTGGATAGCATCGCTATGGACGACAGAAGGAGCCATCAGACCTATTGACGACGGCACAGTCGAACTGTCAATGAAAGCACCAATGTCGGTGTCAAAACCGGCGGATCTCGGGTAGGGGGTCCCGAACTGTGCGTCTAAGGTCGATGGTAACAGGAGACAGGGGACATGATGTTTACCCAGGTTCGGGCCCTCTCTATGGAGGTAATACCCTACTTCCTGCTTGATTGATCTTGATGAATATGAGTATTACAAGAGTTGATCTACCACGAGATCGTAATGGCTAAACCCTAGAAGTCTAGCCTGTATGACTATGGTAATGAGTATATCTCTTTCGGACTAAACCCTCCGGTTTATATAGACACCGGGGGATCTAGGGTTACATAGAGTCGGTTACATAGGAAGGAATCTTCACAGTTGATCGCCAAGCTTGCCTTCCATGCCAAGGAGAGTCCTATCCGGACCCGGGTACAGTCTTCGGCCTTTGTGTCTTCACAGCCCATCAGTCCGACCCATGGATAACAGGCCGGATACCCGAGGACCCCTTAGTCCAGGACTCCCTCACCCCTCTCCCCTGAATTAGCATGGGCTTTTCCCAACAGAGGCAATTGGGTGGTAGCGAGGGGATTGTGAGAATGGGAGGGACGAGTCCTCGCACGGGGTGAGCCGATGATCTTGCCGCCCTTGGAGGGGGTGACACGTCGCTGTCCCTTTCCTTTTCTTTTGTTTTGACCTCCCGACGGAGATCAAACTACTCATGGTTACCGGTAAATACTACTTCTCAGTCAACATGTCAAAGACCTAACTTTTTTAGTTTCAACATTAGTCATCTCTTTCATGGTTTCATCCCATCCTCTTTTTCCGAAAAGGGTTATTTATTACTTAAAATGTTTAAGCATTACACCCGGCCTCCGCATAACTAAGATGCATACAGCCAACCAAAATCCTCTCGCACAAACGAAAATTAAAAAGGCGAAATACTCAGAAACATGTAGAGTCCGTATAACACGTAAAGCGGAGGTGGACCAATCCTAAGATCCTGCCACCCATGTTGTTCAGGAAATCGGTAACCGGTAGCTGCTCGGTCGGCTTGGGAGTAGTGATTAATCGGTGAATCGGCCTATTAACTGCATTAATCGGTCGACCATTAATCGGTAGATTAAATAGGAATTGCCAACATATATCTACCTTTCTATGTATTATACCATACTCTCATGCTTTCAACTATGTGATATACCAAAATATGCTACTATTTGGTCGAACCCTGGCTTTTGAGGACTGGGAGGGGATGGGAGGGGCTACAGGCAAATATTTTGGGCTTTCTTTGCCCACAAGTTCATGGGTCAGCAGCGATTAATCGTCCTACCAACCAATTAATTGGTCTAACTGGCCGATTAATCGGTCTAACAAGTTAACATGATGAATAGGTGCTATTCGATTCAGTCGCCCTAGGAGTAGCGATTAACTGGCCTGTTAACTGATTAATCAGATGAATTCTTGAACAGTGTAAAAGTATTCCTCTCCGTATCCTCCAATCGTGTATATACCTTCGTAAATAGGTCTCGATTCTCCACGCGTTGTAGAGAGAACCATAAACGAAGAGTCCCGTTACATCTATAGATAATCTGCATTAGAGAAGTACTTTTATCGATAAAAACCTCACACTGCTATTCTCATATCCTCACACTGCTATCCCACATAGCTTCCACTATACCATTCTCTCCCTGAAGGCTGAAACTAACTTAAGGCATTTTTTGGTGCACCTTGTGAAGTTGTGATGGAATCAATAGTCGCGTAGAGAGATGTCAGGCCTCAACATCATTTCTTTTGTACTATGGCCTCTATGTTGACCAAACAGACAACTAGTTAGAAAGCTCAATAAGGCGCCAAATCTTTGGAGTGCTGGATTGAGTGGGCGAAGCACAAATCAACCGAACTCAACAGCCGGGAAAGTACTTCTTTGCTTGATCAAGAATAGGAGGGTAAATGTGTTGAGGACGGAGCAAAGGTAATTGCGAGGGTTAGCGCCATCATTACCAACCATGGCAAGGAATGATCGACGCCGCCTGCATTTGGGGAAAGGGAAGGAAGAGGGGGAAAACGAATTGAAAAGCTGACATTGAAAAAGTGAGTGATGAATCTACACTATTTGCTACTCCCTTTATTTCTAAATATAAGTCTTTGAGATTATGTAGTCCATATTAAAATCTCTAAAAGGACCTATGTTTAGGAACAGAGGGAGTAGGAAAAAGAATGGCCAACTATATCGTCTGAAATTAATTTTGGGAATGTCGATTTTCTGGGTCATTAGATTAAGATCCAACAACAAAGAGCAGCGGTTCGGTTCTCAGACTCATCTGTGTCCCCGATAAAGAAAAAAAATCAAAACAAATACTAGTAGAATTCAACAACTTCTTTTTTTTTGCATGGTAGATAATTTGGTGCATGAGGTGCGTTCCAAATTTTAGATCATTTGGACATACGAGTAGCTCTCATCAAAATAGAAAATTGGGTTAGAACAGTACATGAACAATAAACTTTTTTACAGACCCTAAATTTTTCTTTTTTGGCCAAGTGCTACTTACATGTCCAAATGATTTGAAATTTAGAGCGCACCTCACGTACAAAATTATATACCAAGCAAAAAAATGGATTTTTTGAAATTTGTTTTGTATCTTTTGTGATTTTTTTCGACCCGGTGTAAATGAGCCTCGACTCAGAAATGGATATTCGCCGACAACCGTCCTTCTTTCTTCTTCCTTCATCTTTCTTCTTCTCCAACTATCCCTCCTCGCCCAAAATTAACTTAATCCAGGTTGTAAAGTCAGTCAACTTTTTTTTTGCGGGTGAAAAGTCAGTCAACTTACATATAGCAATTGTGAAAAAACAAAGAAAAATAATTTGACCTTGGTCCAACCATCGAGGATCTTTCCGCTACAACAGATCACAGATGAATCATGATGTCAGACAGTTAAAACAGAGGAAGTGCTAAATCTAGCTGATAACTTCACCGACACACACAACCATCTTGACTTTATTTCAGCACAACTCTTAATCCAGGGAGACATTAGCCCAAATGATCGACATAGAAATATCATCATTCTGCCAAACCCACCGGATTATGTTTCATGTCCAGCGGACAGTTCTATCTATTTCTTGCATGCAGGGAGGGGAGCACCACAGAGGCACTTGTTGTGCTGAAAGTTGTAGAGATCAAACCTCTCCATGTTGCCGCCGGTCGGCACTGGGCCGCAGAGCCTATTGTAGCTGACGTTGAAGAACTGCAGGTTGGACAAGCTCGCGACCTGCGCCGGGATGCTGCCATGGATGGCATTGTGGCTCACGTCGACGAAGTAGAGCTGCTCTGGGAGCACCACGGCCGATAGGTCGAAATCGAAGTCGTTGCGGGACAGGTCGATGTACTGCAACTCCTTCCCGCGGCCGAAGAGTCCGGACGCGTCGCCGGTCAGGGCGTTGCGCGACAGGTCGAGGTGCGCAAACTCCACGGCGGCGAACCCGGCCGGGACTGGTCCCGTGAGGTTGTTGTGCGACAGCCAGAGGTAGACCTGGTCCGCAGACTTGCTGAGGAACATCGGGGGGATGGCGCCGGTGAGGCGGTTGCGGCTGAGGTTGATGCCGGACAGGTTGGGGATTGTCCCCAGCGACGCCGGGATGGCGCCGCTGAGCGAGTTGAAGGAGAGCTCGAGGAAGGTGAGCTTCTTGAGCGCGCCCAGGAAGGACGGCACGGGGCCAGACACGGCCGTCCAGGAGATGCGGAGGCTGGAGAGGTTGGAGAGCTTGCCGATGGCCGGCGGTATGGGGCCAGAGAGCCTCGGGAGGTGTCGCAGGGTGAGGTCCTGCAGGTGGGGGAGGCCTGCGAGGGCGCTAGGGATGGTGCCCGTGAGGTTGGCGTCCTGGAAGACGGCGAGGCCGACGACGCGGCCGGTGAAGTGGTCGCAGGTGACGTCGTACCAGTCGCAGCAGGGGTTGTCGGGCGTCCACGACGCGAAGTGGTAGGCCTCCCCGAGGGCGGCCTTGAAGGCGAGCAGCGCCGCCTTGTCGCCTGGGTGGCAGTCCTTGTACGTCGGGTCCGGAGAGGGCTCGGCGTTGGCCGCGCCGGCGAGGAGAGAACAGAGGAGGAGGACGAGCAGAGCGCGTGAGCGCATCCTCATCCTGTCGGCTGTGTGTGTGTGTGGCTTTGATGTGATGGGAATGGGAGTCCACTTGGGTGTGCTGCGCCCTCCGTCTTCGTCTTCGTGTGTCCCATGCTGCATATATGTACAGACTCGTCGATGCACTCGGACCTACCTAATGAGCATTGAAGAGTCAGAGAAGAAGCCAAACATGGATCCATCGAGAAGAGCTGAGGATAAGATGCATACATAATACAGCTGGCTTACCCCTCACGTGCGATGTGTTTGGCGAATCGGCACCCACTGGACGACTGGTCCAGCACGCTACCCCTCTAAGCAGTACAGTTGCACGTGTTTAGTTCATTGCTATATTTATGACTTGCCACACTTTTTTATTTACATGGTTTGCAAGTCATTGACTTAAGTTTTTGTCAAATGTGTGACGGTACTTTTGTTAGACACATTGTTTGTGGGGCCACACTTTGAGAAAGCTTAATTGTGGCAAAGTTAATCATAAACTAAACCAACCTAAATAATTCATCAAAATGCAAGCATCCACCCTACATGTCATTATTAGTTTCAAGACTATTTTTCACACAAGAAGGATGAGATTGCCCGATACCCCTTCATAGTCAGAGGTATGATGGTCTTATTTTAAGAGACTTTTTACGGTGCATCATACTACCCAACATAGTGGGTAGTATTTAGTTGATCCGATGGTCAATATTGATCAATAAAATTTTCACTCAAGGACATATTAGTAATTCTCAATAAGAGGTAGATTTATTCTTTCTTAGCTTTAATCATAATTATATTAATCTAATTAATTAAGTTAATCCCATCTGACGCGACATTGTTCCTCCGCTGCTCGCGAGGCCACGCCGCCGCAAAAATCTCCATGCGGCTCGCCGGCGCAAGGACCTCCGCTATACCCACTCCCTTGCAGCCAATGCGTGCACACAGAACAACACGGCTTCATGTGGCGCCCGGTGCACTAGCCGATTTGATTTTATTTAATGAGTAGCAACGGCAACGCGGCTGACAGGGCGATGGCGAGCAAGGCGGCGCGGGTGTGCGACGGCCGTCTGAAGTGATGGGCGGGGTGGTGCTGCGAGGTGATTGACAAGTTCGATAACTCCCTCGGTGCACTCCCAAGCCTCATTGCGAGGAGGCACGAGCGGATGCATATGCGGCCCACGTTACAGCTACTCCCTCGGGCTGCCGGAGCTGCCCCGCGAGAGAGGCACGGCGACGGCGACGAACCTGGTTCAGGCGCATGGTGCGGAACCCCTAATCGCAGGCCAAGAGCGTCGGGCAGCTTGTCGGCCCGGAAGTGTCCGGCGTCGACTCGCCCGAGGAGCAGAAGGGTGAATGGAAGACTTATCAACTGCTCATCTTCGATCCCGCGGTCGTAGAGCTCTGCTCAACGCCACCGGCCTTGTAATCACAAGGTGAGTTGATGCAATAGAGACAATCACAGGGGACCATATGTGCTTGTGGCCATCAGCAAGCGTCTCGCGTGCGCACTTGTGTTACGAGAGCAAGCAGTGATCTGATTGTTGCATATGTGCATGACGTGATTGTCTATCCGGCCGGCGGAGCTTTTCTACATCGTTGTGTCCTGTCTACGTGAGGGAAATTCCAGCTTGGTGCACGAACCGAGGCCGTCAGCTTTGCTTCGTCGGCGGCCGTGGCTTGTCGCCGAAAAGTACAGGATGGCTTGCCGGCGTGGACTGGGCAAGAGATGATGGGAGGAAAGGTTGGCCATGGCGGGGAAGAAACCTGACCGCGCGATTGATAAATATTGAAGTACCCAAAATGCCCTAACTAGTAAATATACTACCCAAAACCTGGTGTAGTATGGACTCATCTGGGCTCTCCAAACCATAGAAACGAACGGCCCAAATTGACTTGATGCACTGTAAAAAGTCTCTTTTAAAAAGTCGCCGCCTGCCCGCCCATGCCGGGATGCGCTGTACGTATACGTATACGGCGGTGTTTTTTTATGCCGCGGTGTGACTCGCACCGTGGTACGGGGTCAACAAACCAATCACGCGGCGGTTTCCGTTCAGGGCGCACATGCCGCCTCCCCTTGACTGTCGCGCGCCGCTTCCCCTCGACTGCCGCGCGGGCCGGTTGACCCCTACCAACAGCCGTGCCACCTCCCTTGCCAGCGGTCGGCTACTGCCGCCGCACCCTCGGATCCCGCGCTCTCGCTGCCTCCCGGCCTTTCGTGCCGCCTCGGCTGCTGTGTCCCGCCCCGTCCCGTCGAATGCCACCGCATTAACGCCGCCGCCCCCGTCCCATCGCATGCCGCCGCATTAACGCTACTGGCGCCCCTGCCCGCCTATAAATCGGGTGCCCAGCTGTCTCCAGCCGCACCCACCATCAACACCCTCTCCACTGCTCCTGCCTCCTCGATCCCCAGCCGCCCTTCTCTCACGTCGACCGCGTCGTAGTAGCCATGTCGAGATGCGACTCCGACGATGGCACGACAACGGGAATCTGGCCATTGAGCGTCACGCTGGGCCAGACGGAGGATCTGTCCCGGTTTAGCCTCTATGTCCCGCCGTTGGAGAAGGTGTCGCGGCCGTGGCGGATCTCCATCGAAGTCTTGGCAAAGCAAGGCCCGCCGGCGACCGAAGAGGAGCTCCGCGCTCACCTTGGCGGCCGGTGGAACATCAAAACCCGGTGGCGGTTTTGGAGGGGCAAAAATTATGCCAACGTGATCACGACCTTCAAGCGGGCCGCAAGAGGGGTGATCCCCTTCCCCACCATCGCCGAAGCTAGTCCATCCCGCGCCCGTGCCCCGTCCCCGCCCCCTGCCCGAGCAGGTGTTGCAATCCCGCTGGAGTAGGCGGCGCTGCAGTAGGATGGCGACCCCAAGGACACGCCAGGCTTGCTGGTGGCGCTGGCCAGCTTAGCGGAGGAGGCCGTGGCAGCAGCGCAGGCAGCGACGGCTGTGGTGGCCGCGGAGGATGATGAGGACTGGGACCTCAGCCACGACGCGGCGGTTATCGACCTTGTCGTTAGTGACGACGACGAGGAGTAGATTAGGTTTTTTATGTCTTAATTCAAATTCCATTGAATCGTTGTAAAAATGAATGGAATTTGAAATGTTTGTCTAAAGGTTGTTTGAATTGGCTTTTAAAATATTTGAAAACATTGCCGACCGGCCGATTAGATTAAATTATTGGAATATGTGAAGTAGTTAAAAAAATTGCCCGATGCCGGTTTTTTAATAAAAAGAACCGGAACGTTCCCTCCTACTCGAACGGTCTCCTCTAAAGATGGTAAATATTTGGTCCTCTTTAGAATGACACCAAATTTGGTCAGCAAGTGGGCATGCCCATTCCAGTAGTCCCCCCAAATTTGAACGAATTCCGGGAACAGACACACGTTGCGTAACGTTCGGGCAGTATTTTAGGGTTTTCTTGCCGGAAAATTCTAGAAAATGCATGGAATGTCAGAAAGCAACAAAACTTGGCATCGATGCTTCTCATGATGATACAAGGCTGTAGAAATTTTGTGGTTCATTTAAAGGATGTCGGAAAAAGCGTCATTTCAGACGGATCCTTTCCTCCTACCCGAACGGCCTCCTAGGAACATGGTAAACTTTTGGTCGTCTTCAGAATGATGCCAAATTTGGCCAGAAAGTGGGCATGCCCATTCTAGTAGTCCACGGAATTTCTTGAAAGACGCACGTTGTCTCACATCTGGGCAGTGTTTTAGGGCTTTCTCGCCAAAAAACCCTAGAAAATGCATGGAATCACAGAAAGCAATGAAACTTGGCATGGATGCTTCTCATGATGATAAAAGGCTGTAGAAAAATTTGGGTTCATTTTCAGGATGTTGGAAAAAAATGTCCTTTCAAACAGACCGCCCTTCCCTCCTACCTGAACGACCTCCAGTGAACGTGGTAATTTTTTTGTCATCTTGAGAATGACACCAAATTTGGCCAACAACTGGGCATTCCCACTCCAGTAATCCATGCAAAATTTGAACAAATTCTAGGAACAGATGCACGTTGCGTCACGTCCGGACAGTATTTTAGGGTTTTCTCGACGGAAACACTCTAGAAAATGAAAGGAATGTCAGAAAGCTATGAAACTTGGCATGGATGCTTCTCATGATGATTCAAGGCCGTAGAAAAATTTTGGGTCCATTTGAAGGATGTCGAAAAAAGTTTGCAATCATTTGGTGGAGGTGGAGAGAAAGTGCTTCTACATGGTGTTTGTCCTGGCATGCATGAAATGACACCAAATTTTGCCATCATCTGGGCATGTCCATTGTACTACTCCATGCAAGATTTGAACAAATTTGGACACTAAACACACGTTGCTTCATGTACATGCAATGTTTTAGGTCATTTTCACCGAGAAAACCCTAGAAAATGCATATAATGTCGGAAACTAACAAAAAAAATTCATGCACAACTACCAAGATGATGCCAATGTGTGGAAAAATTTTGGGCTCATTTGGTGGAGGTGGAAAGAACGTGCTATGAAACTTGCCCTGCCGGCATACCCGAACGGTCCTGCTTGTACATGGTGTGTTTCTTGTCATGCATGAAATGACACCAATTTTTGCCAACATGTGGGCATGCCCATGGAAGGCCCCCACGCAAAATTTGAACAAATTCAAACACCGAACGCATGTTGCATTATGTCCGGGCAGTGTTTTAGGGGTTTTCCCCGGAAAGATCATAGAAAATGCACAGAATGTTAGAAATCAACGAGAATTTGCATGCATGATTTCCATGATCATAGTAGGGTGTGGAAAAAGTTTGGGCTCTTTTGGTGTAGGTGAAAAAAACAACTTCTTTCAGACTTGCCCTCCGGTAGACCCGCACGGTCTTGATTGTACATGGTGTTTGTGCTGGCATGCATGAAATGACACAAAATTTTGCCAGCATGTGGGCATGCCCATGGAAGGCCCCAAGCAAAATTTGAACAAATTCGCACACCAAATGCATGTTCATCACATTGGCAGTGTTTTAGGGTTTCCCCAAGAAAATCATAGAAAATGCACAGAACGTCGGAAATCACGAGAATTTGCATGCATGATTGCCATGGTCATGGGAGGGTGTGTAAAAAGTTTGGGCTTTTGGTGGAGGTAAAAAAACTTTGAACAATTACATGAAATAATGTCCTGGTTGTACATGGTGCTTGTGCTGGCATGCATGAAACGACACCAAATTTTGCCAGCATGTGAGCATTGCCCATGGAAGGCCCCCTCGATTGGTCTAGCCTAGTAGACGCCAACTTTGACTTAGGGTTATAAAAAGTGGCAACATATTTTGAGTGGGTCTCCCCAATAACAAATATATCACGTTCTTGTTTATGCGACTCTCGCCACAAAACTTCTCAATGTTCTGGTGCTAGGACTCCATCGAGCCTGCAACTTTTGAAGTTTCAAAATGCCCGACAAAAAACACTTGTAAATAAGGATGTACGTTACATGTTTGTAAATTCTCATGATGAAATATTTAAGGGCTTATTTGGATTGAGGAATTCAAAAAATAGAGGAATCAAAAAAATTCATACGTTTCAAATCCAAATAATCCCTAAGATGTGAGCTACACAGAGAGCAAAATCATGTGTGTTTACAGTGAATTGAGCACAAGCACACACGAGTAGGAGTGTTGTGTCATCCGTTGCCACGGGAGGCCCTTCGCTCGAACGCACCGCTCAGGATGCCCTGCCCCCCCCCCCCCCCCCCCCCCCCCCCCGCCGCCGCCCAAATCAGGATGAGCTTTGCCCGGTGAAGGCAATTGGGGAGGGACGACTCCTCTTGTGGGGGTGAGCCAATGACCCAGTGACCCTTGGGGAGGGTGACACGTCGTTTTCGCTGTCTTTTGACCTCCCGACGAAGATCAAATGACTCATGGTGTTGACCGGTAAATACTACTTTTCACTCACAAGTCAAATACCTAATTTTCGTAGTGCGTTAGTCATGTGTTTCATGTTTTCACCCAATCCATTGATCCTCATAGTGCTATCCCATGTAGCTTCCTCTAGACCATTCTCTCGCTGAGATGAACTCAAGGCATTTTTTGGCGCACCTTTTGATGGAATCGGTCTTCGCCTAGAGTGATGTCAGACCTCAACATCATTTCTTCTGTACTGTGGCCTCTATGTTGTGCAAATAGAAAAGTAGTTTGCATTGCTCAGTTGAGTGGTCGAAGCACAAATCAAGCGAACTCAAGAGCCGCAAAACTAATTCTCTACTTGATGAAGAATAGGAGGGTAAATGTGCCGAGAAAGGATCGAATGTAATTGAGAGGGTTAGCGCTATCATCAAGCAGGGTCAAAAATTTCAACGAAATTTCAGTGAAATTTTCGAAATTTCACATATTTCAGTGTGGTCCGAAATATTTTTAACCTCGAAATTTTGAGTTAGATCCAAACTAATTTCAAAATAGATTTAAATTATGTTAGAATTCATTAAAAATAAGTGAAATTTAAAATAAAAAATTTGAAATAATTTCCGAAATTTCGCATATTTCAGTGAGGTCCGAAATTATTGTGTTTCTGAAATAAAAAACCTTGTCATCAACAACCATAGAAAGGATTGATCAAGGCTGCGTGCATTTGGGAAAAGAGGGAAGGATGCGGGCGCTTGTACATATCTTCTTAGTCATTTTGGTAAATTTATCACCTTATTTGTAGTCTCATGATTAAATAATAGTGAAGTGTGTATTGACGATGGCACTTCTGTGTAAAATGGTCTAAGGGGCCATGACTGCACAAAAACACTGCTAGGTGCGAGTTGAAGGTCTAAAGTACCGGAAAAGTATAGAAGAATTGAAATTTGTAGTTCAACAGAAGTTGAGAGGTGAAATCTATACTATTTCATCGGGAAAAAAGGGCCGACTATACGTAAGTCGTCTGAAAATTAATTTTGGGAAAGTCGGTTTTCTGGGCCTTTAGATTAAGATCCAACGACTGTCCTTCTATTTCTTCTTCATCTTTCTTCTTCTCCAATCGTCCCTCCTCGCATAAAACTGACTTATCCGAATTGTAAATTCGGTCAACTTACATATAGCTATTGTGAAAAATAAAGGAAATTAACCTGACCTTGGTCAAACCATCAAGGATCTTTGCATACACGAGATGAATACGATGTGGGACAGTTAAAACAGAGGAAGTGCTAAATCTAGCTGACAACTTCACCGCCATACATAACCATCTTGACTTTATTTCAGCATAACTCTTAATCCAGGGAGACATTAGTCGAATTGATCGACAGAGAAAATAGCATTATTCTGTCAAATCCACCAGATAATTCCATCTACTTCTAGCATGAAGGGAGGGGAGCACCGCAGAGGCACTTGTTGTGCTGAAAGTTGTAGAGATCGAACCCCGCCATGTTACCGCCGGCGGGCACAGGGCCGCAGAGCCTGTTGTAGCTGACGTTGAAGAAGTTCAGGTTGGACATGCTCGCGACCTGCGCGGGGATGCTGCCATCGATGGCATTGTGGCTCACATCGACGAAGTAGAGGCGCTCCGGGAGCACCAAGCCTGAGAGGTCGAAATCGAAGGCGTTGCGGGATAGGTCGATGTACTGCAACTCCTTCCCGCGGCCAAAGAGGCCCGACGCGTCGCCGGTCAGGTCGTTGCGCGACAGGTCGAGGTGCGTGAAATTCACGGCGGCGAAGTCTGCCGGGATGGGCCCTGTGAGGTTGTTGTGCGACAGCCAGAGGTAAACGTCCTGGTGCGGAGACTTGCTGAGGAACATCGGGGGGATGGCGCCGGTGAGGCGGTTGCGGCTGAGGTTGATGCCGGACAGGTTGGGGATGGTCCCCAGCGACGCCGGGATGGCGCCGCTGAGCGAGTTGAAGGAGAGATCGAGGAAGTTGAGCTTCTTGAGCGCCCCCAGGAAGGACGGCACGGGCCCCGAGGCAGCCGTCCAGGAGATGCGGAGGCTGGAGAGGTTGGAGAGCTTGCCGATGGCCGGCGGTATGGGGCCCGAGAGACCCGGGAGGTGGCGCAGGGTGAGGTCCTCCAGGTGAGGCAGGCCGGCCAGGGCAGTGGGGATGGTGCCCGTGAGGTTGGCGTCCTGGAAGATGGCGAGGCCGATGACACGGCCGGTGAAGCGGTCGCAGGTGACGTCATACCAGTCGCAGCAGGGGTTGTTCGGCGTCCAGGACGCGAAGTCGTAGGCCTCCCCGAAGGCGGCCTTGAAGGCGAGCAGCGCCGCCTTGTCGCCTGGGTGGCAGTCCTTGTACGTCGGTTCCGGAGAGGGCTCGGCGTTGGCCGCGCCGGCGAGGAGAGAGCAGAGGAGGAGGACGAGCAGAGCGGGTGAGTGGATCCTCATCCTGTCGGCTGTGTCTGTGTGTGTGGCTTTGATGCTATGCGTGTCCACTTCCATCCTCCGTCTCCGTCCCATGCTGCATATTTGTACGCTTAACTAATGCACTTGGACCTACTCCTAAGCATTGCAGCATACTCCTAGTGTAATGGAGTGGTATCTAACTAGTCAGAGACGAAGACCAAACACGGATCCATCAAGAATAAGGTGCATATAATACAGAGTTAATACAGCTAGCTTTTACCCCTCACATGCGATGTGTTTGGCGAATCGGCACCAAATGGACGACTGGTCAAAGTGTCCAACACGCTGCCTCTCTGACCAGTACAATTGCATGAATTTTTTTTTGCAATTGTCCAACACGCTGCCTTTCTAACAAGTATAATTGCATATATTCAATCTCTACTTCTAAAGGAGAAGTTGGTACGTCATTTTGTTTCGTTACCCCCATCGACCGATCCACACCCCATCGATCGAGAGACATCCCACCAATTTTTTTTTCCCAAAAAAAGCGCCTGCCTCCACCTCTCGCCATCGGGCTATGTCACCATCTCGCGCTGCCAGGTGATACTTGATGGGGATAACTATATTGAGTTTGTTGCCTTTATGTGCATTCTTCGTCTTTGCGGTCTTCATTCCGCGAGGTCCCGCGTCCCCCGCGCCCAGTTCCTCATGCGGTTCCTACCCCACTACCGAGGCCACCGACTCTTGTTGCAGATGCTTCTGATGCTGATAGGGCTGCTGCCAGGATTGCTGTTGATGATACGGTTGCTGCTTATGATCAGCAGGTCTTGTATTATTAGAATACTCTTTCTATTTATCATGACGATCTAACTGCTTACACTCACTGGTGTGATGATGATGGTCGCGTTGTGGCTGTCCTCACTTCCAATGTTCTACCTCATTACTGTCTTGGGGATGTGGACTCTTCTTCGTCAGCGCTATCAGCCCTCTGGTGATGCTTTTTTACTTGCCTGTGGCCCATATGACCACTGTCCGCACACTTCTCGCCGTGACCTCTGTTCGCCATTGCTCTATGTCTCATCTTGATGTTAAAAATGACTTTCTTAATGGTGAGTTGTGTGAGGAGGTTTATATGCAGCCACCACCCAGGTATTTAGTTCCTGATGGCATGGTTTGCCGCCTTCGTCACTCTATCTATGGCTGGAAGCTAGTCCTCCACGCTTGGTTTGAGCGTTTTGCCTTTGTAATGACTGCAACTATTTTTTCTTTTAGTGCTCATGATCCAGCATTGTTTGTCCACGTTTCTGCTCATGGCCACACTCTTCTTCGTCTATATGTTGATGACATCATCATTACCGGTGACGATTTCGAGTACATTGCTTTTATCAAGGCCCGTCTTAGTGACTAGTTTCTTATGTCTGATCTTGGTCCTCTTCGTTACTTTCTTCGTATTGAGTTTCCTCCACTTCTGATGGCATTTTTATTTCCCAAGAAAAGTATATTTAGGATTTTCTTGCTCGTGCGACACTTATTGATGAGCGCATTATTTACCTTTGCGCTTCTAATGGTGAGCCCCTGTCTGATCCAAAATGTTATCATCATCTTGTTTGGAGTCTTATCTATTTTGTTGTCACTCGTCCCGATATCTTCTATTATGTCCATATTCTGAGTCAGTTTGTCTCTACTCCCATTCAGTTCACTATAGTCACCATCATCGTGTTCTACGATATCTTCGTGGCATGATCTCCCACTGTCTCCTTTTCCCCGTTACATCTCCAAGCCTATTCGGATGCTACGTGGATTAGTGATCCTTCATAAGGGCAGGGAGGGGGACGAAGAGTGGCCGTCTTCTCATTTACAACATGGCGATCGCCGCCTCCTCGACCCCAAGCTATCTCATATCAAGGCGAAAAGCACAAGCTCATGTCCTCCCTAAGGAATCGCCTGACAGCTGAGTAGCGTGAAATGTCATGGCTCCGGGTTTGTACCTTTCATATATACTAGTGTTTAAATTCTTGTGGTGCAACCTATATTTGAGACTGCGCTGACATAATAAAATTATGGAGTGAATTCCGTTTTTACCTCCTATTTTGACAATTTTGACACTAATTACGCCATTTAACGAGATTTCGTCCGTTTTACCCATTTAGAAAAAGTGGTGCCATAATTTACCCTGTTTAAAATTTTGTGTGCGTTCTAACGGGCGGCTACCAATTGTCAGGTCCAGCTGACATGCCACATCGACGAGTTTTCCACTGCCTATTTTTCTCCCAGTTGAAGCGGTCCTCGCAGCTTCTCCTAACCAGCCCGGGCCGATATGATCGAACCAGAGCAGGTCCCTCGTGTCCAACGCATAATGCCCGAGTCGGGCCTCACCATACCGCCCTCTAATATTCATGGCACACATTGCCTGCATTCCTTGCAATCGCATGCACGAAAACCACTGCCTCCTTCACTAGGAGGGGGTCGGATGACGTAGGCGACGAGCGGTAGGCAAGAGGTTTGGCCGCAAACAACATTCTCCCCTACCATGCGCAGCTGCATTCTCTGTTTCTCTCCCCTGGTGGAGACTTTTTGTGGCTAGATTTGCTCTCGGCCTGGGATGCATATTAGATGGGTTTATGTTGGGGAATGTTTGCATGGAAAACAAAAAAATTCAATGCACACGCAAGATATATCCATGGAGATGCATAGCCATGAGAGGGGAGAGCATCTACATACCCTTGTAGATCGCTAAGTGGGAGCGTTTATCAACGCGGTTGATGTAGTCGTACACCTTCACGATCCGTCCTGATCAAGTATCGAACGTACGACACGTCCGCGTTAAGCACACGTTCAGCTCGATGACGTCCTCGCCTTCTCGATTCAGCAAGAGAGGCGAAGTAGTAGATGAGTTCCGGCAGCACGACAGCGTGGTGACGGGGTGGTGAAGAACAATCTACGTAGGGCTTCGCCAAGCACAACAGAAAATATTACGGAGGATAAACTAGAGGGGCTGGGGTTGCCCACACACGGCTTGGTGAATCTTGATGTGTGTTCCGGGTGCTAGCCCTGCCCCTCTATTTGTATGTTGAGTCCTGGGGTCGTTTCTTGGAGAAAGAGCCTCCTCAAAGTCGGTTTAGCCCGCAAGGCAAGAGTCCTTCTCGGACTCCAAGACCAGACGCCAGGGTCCTTGACGTCTGGCCCCAGACGCCAGGGTCCCTGGCGTCTGGTGCCTGGCCTCCGCAAAACCTGCTTTTGCATCTTCCTAAAGCCCCGTGGGCTTTACCCCATGGCCCAAATGAAGTGTTCTCGCACCAGAACATTTAGGGAAACATCTGAAACCCCTTCTGGAGACAATACTCTATTATCCCATATATCAATCTGTTGGGAACGCAGTATTTCAAAAAAAAATCCTACGATCACGCAAGATCTATCTAGGAGATGCATAGCAACGAGAGGGGAGAGTGTGTCCACGTACCCTCGTAGACCGAAAGCGGAAGCGTTTAGTAACGCGGTTGATGTAGTCGAACGTCTTCGCGATCCAACCGATCCAAGTACCGAACGCACGACACCTCCGCGATCTGCACACGTTCAGCTCGGTGACGTCCCTCGAACTCTCGATCCAGTTGAGGCCGAGGGAGAGTTTCGTCAGCACGACGGCGTGGTGATGGTGATGATGAAGTTAACGGCGCAGGGCTTCGCCTAAGCACTACGATAATATGACCGAGGTGTAAAACTGTGGAGGGGGGCACCGCACACGGCTAAAGATCAACTTGTGTGTCTATGGGGTGCCCCCCTCCCCCGTATATAAGGGAGGGAGGGAGGAGGAGGCCAGCCAAGGGGAGGCGTGCCATGGGGGGGAGTCCTACTAGGACTCCAAACCTAGTAGGATTCGCCCCCCCTTTCCTATTCCAAGTGGGAGAAGGGGGGAAGGAGGAGGAGGAGAGAAGGAAGGAGGGGGGCGCCGCCCCCTCCCCTTGTCCAATTCGGATTGGGGCAAGGAGGGCGCGCGCCACCTCCTGGCCGGCCTTCTCTCTTCTTCACTAAGGCCCATGAGGCCCAATAGCTTCCCGGGGGGGGGGGGGGGGCGGGGTTCCGGTAACCCCCGGTACTCCGAAACTTATCCAAAATGACCCGAACCATTCCGGTGTCTGAATGTAACCTTCCAATATATGAATCCTTATGTCTCGACCATTTCGAGACTCCTCGTCACGTCCGTGATCTTATCCGGGACTCCAAACAACCTTAGGTCATCAAATCACATAAACTCATATACAAATTGTCATCGAACGTTAAGTGTGCGGACCCTATGGGTTCGAGAACTATATAGACATGATCGAGACACATGTCCGGTCAATAAGCAATAGCGGAACCTGGATGCTCATATTGGCTCCTACATATTCTACGAAGATCTTTATCGGTCAAACCGCACAACAACATACGTTGTTCCCTTTGTCATCCGTATGTTACTTGCCCGAGATTCGATCGTCGGTATCATCATACCTAGTTCAGTCTCGTTACCGGCAAGTCTCTTTACTCTTTTCATAATGCATCATCTCGCAACTAACTCATTAGTCACATTGCTTGCAAGGCTTATAGTGATGTGCATTACCGAGAGGCCCCAGATCTACCTCTCCGACAATCAGAGTGACAAATCCTAATCTCGATCTATGCCAACTCAACAAACACCATCGGAGACACCTGTAGAGCATCTTTATAATCATCCAGTTACGTTGTGACGTTTGATAGCACACAAAGTGTTCCTCCGGTATTCGGGAGTTGCATAATCTCATAGTCATAGGAACATGTATAAGTCATGAAGAAAGCAATAGCAATAAACTAAACGATCATAGTGCTAAGCTAACGGATGGGTCTTGTCCATCACATCATTCTCTAATGATGTGATCCCGTTCATCAAATGACAACACATGTCTATGGTTAGGAAACTTAACCATCTTTGATTAACGAGCTAGTCTTGTAGAGGCATACTAGGGACACTCTGTTTGTCTATGTATTCACACATGTACTAAGTTTCCGGTTAGTACAATTCTTGCATGAATAATAAACATTTATCATGATATAAGGAAATATAAATAACAACTTTATTATTGCCTCTAGGGCATATTTCCTTCAGTCTCCCACTTGCACTAGAGTCAATAATCTAGTTTACATAGTAATGATTCTAACACCCATGGAGTCTTGGTGCTGATCATGTTTTGCTCGTGAGAGAGGCTTAGTCAACGGGTCTGCAACATTCAGATCCGTATGTATCTTGCAAATCTCTATGTCTCCCTCCTTGACTTGATCGCGGATGGAATTGAAGTGTCTCTGATGTGCTTGGTTCTCTTGTGAAATATGGATTCCTTTGCCAGGGCAATTGCACCAGTATTCTCATAAAAGATTTTCATTGGATCCGATGCACTAGGTATGACACCTAGATCGGATATGAACTCCTTCATCCAGACTCCTTCATTTGCTGCTTCCGAAGCAACTATGTACTCCACTTCACACGTAGATCCCGCCACAACGCTCTGTTTAGAACTGCACCAACTGACAGCTCCACTATTCAATATAAATACGTATCCGGTTTGTGACTTAGAGTCATCCGGATCAGTGTCAAAGCTTGCATCGACGTAACCATTTACGAGGAGCTCTTTATCACCTCCATAAACGAGAAACATATCCTTAGTCCTTTTCAGGTATTTCAGGATGTTCTTGACCGCTGCCCAGTGATCCACTCCTGGATTACTTTGGTACCTCCCTGCGAAACTAATAGCAAGGCACACATCAGGTCTGGTACACAGCATTGCATACATCATAGAACCTATGACTGAAGCATAGGGAATGACATTCATTTTCTCTCTATCTTCTGCAGTGGTCGGGCATTGAGTCTGACTCAACTTCACACCTTGTAACACAGGCAAGAACCCTTTCTTTGCTTGATCCATTTTGAACTTCTTCAAAACTTTATCAAGGTATGTGCTTTGTGAAAGTCCAATTAAGCGTCTTGATCTATCTCTATAGATCTTGATGCCCAATATATAAGCAGCTTCACTGAGGTCTTTCATTGAAAAATTCTTATTCAAGTATCCTTTTATGCTATCCAGAAATTCCGTATCATTTCCGATCAACAATATGTCATCAACATATAATATCAGAAATGCTACAGAGCTCCCACTCACTTCCTTGTAAATACAGGCTTCTGCAAAAGTCTGTACAAAACCATATGCTTTGATCACACTATCAAAGCGTATATTCCAACTCCGAGAGGCTTGCACCAGTCCATAAATGGATCGCTAGAGCTTGCACACTTTGTTAGCACCTTTTGGATCGACAAAACCTTCTGGTTGCATCTGTTGGAAATATGCCCTAGAGGCAATAATAAATTGGTTATTATTATATTTCCTTGTTCATGATAATCGTTTATTATCCATGCTAGAATTGTATTGATAGGAAACTTAGATACATGTGTGGATACATAGACAACACCATGTCCCTAGTAAGCCTCTAGTTGACTAGCTCGTTGATCAATAGATGGTTACGGTTCCATGGACATTGGATGTCGTTGATAACGGGATCACATCATTAGGAGAATGATGTGATGGACAAGACCCAATCCTAAGCATAGCATAAAAGATCGTGTAGTTCGTTTGCTAGAGCTTTTCCAATGTCAAGTATCTTTTCCTTAGACCATGAGATCGTGCAACTCCCGGATACCGTAGGAGTGCTTTGGGTGTACCCAACGTCACAACGTAACTGGGTGACTATAAAGGTACACTACGGGTATCTCTGAAAGTGTCTGTTGGGTTGGCACGGATCGAGACTGGGATTTGTCACTCCGTATGACGGAGAGGTATCTCTGGGCCCACTCGGTAATGCATCATCATAATGAGCTCAATGTGACTAAGGAGTTAGCCACGGGATCATGCATTACGGTACGAGTAAAGTGACTTGCCGGTAACGAGATTGAACAAGGTATTGGGATACCGACGATCGAATCTCGGGCAAGTAACGTACCGATTGACAAAGGGAATTGTATACGGGATTGATTGAATCCTCGACATCGTGGTTCATCCGATGAGATCATCGTGGAACATGTGGGAGCCAACATGGGTATCCAGATCCCGCTGTTGGTTATTGATCGGAGAGGCGTCTCGGTCATGTCTGCATGTCTCCCGAACCCGTAGGGTCTACACACTTAAGGTTCGGTGACGCTAGGGTTGTAGAGATATTAGTATGCGGAAACCCGAAAGTTGTTCGGAGTCCCGGATGAGATCCCGGACGTCACGAGGAGTTCCGGAATGGTCCGGAGGTGAAGAATTATATATAGGAAGTCAAGTTTCGGCCACCGGGAAGTTTCGGGGGTCACCGGTATTGTACCGGGACCACCGGAAGGGTCCCGGGGGTCCACCGGGTGGGGCCACCTATCCCGGAGGGCCCCATGGGCTGAAGTGGGAAGGGAACCAGCCCTTAGTGGGCTGGGGCGCCCCCCATGGGCCTCCCCCTGCGCCTAGGGTTGGAAACCCTAGGGTGGGGGGGCGCCCCACTTGCCTTGGGGGGTAAGTTTCCCCCTGGCCGCCGCCCCCCCCTTGCAGATGGGATCCAGGCCGGCGCCCCCCTCCCAGGGGGCCTATATATAGTGGGGGGAGGGAGGGCAGCAGCATGACAGCCCCTGGCGCCTCCCTCTCCCCCTGCAACACCTCTCCCTCTCGCAGAAGCTTGGCGAAGCCCTGCCGAGACCCCGCTACTTCCACCACCACGCCGTCGTGCTGCTGGATCTCCATCAACCTCTCCTTCCCCCTTGCTGGATCAAGAAGGAGGAGACGTCGCTGCTCCGTACGTGTGTTGAACGCGGAGGTGCCGTCCGTTCGGCACTCGGTCATCGGTGATTTGGATCACGGCGAGTACGACTCCATCAACCCCGTTCATTGGAACGCTTCCGCTCGCGATCTACAAGGGTATGTAGATGCACTCCTTTCCCCTCGTTGCTAGTATACTCCATAGATGGATCTTGGTGATGCGTAGAAATTTTTTAAATTCTGCTACGATCCCCAACAGTGGCATCATGAGCCAGGCCTATGCGTAGTTACTATGCACGAGTAGAACACAAAGCAGTTGTGGGCGTAGATGTTGCCAATTCTTCTTGCCGTTACTAGTCTTATCTTGATTCGGCGGCATCGTGGGATGAAGCGGCCCGGACCGACCTTACACGTACTCTTACGTGAGACAGGTTCCACCGACTGACATGCACTAGTTGCATAAGGTGGCTAGCGGGTGTCTGTCTCTCCCACTTTAGTCGGATCGGATTCGATGAAAAGGGTCCTTATGAAGGGTAAATAGAAATTGGCATATCACGTTGTGGCTTTTGCGTAGGTAAGAAACGTTCTTGCTAGAAACCCATAGCAGCCACGTAAAACATGCAACAACAATTAGAGGACGTCTAACTTGTTTTTGCAGGGTATGCTATGTGATGTGATATGGCCAAAAAGGATGTGATGAATGATATATGTGATGTATGAGATTGATCATGTTCTTGTAATAGGAATCACGACTTGCATGTCGATGAGAATGACAACCGGCAGGAGCCATAGGAGTTGTCTTAATTTATTGTATGACCTGCGTGTCAATGAAAACGCCATGTAATTACTTTACTTTATTGCTAACCGTTAGCCATAGTAGTAGAAGTAATAGTTGGCGAGACAACTTCATGAAGACACAATGATGGAGATCATGGTGTCATGCCGGTGACGAAGGTGATCATGCCGCGCCTCAAAGATGGAGATCAAAGGCGCAAGATGATATTGGCCATATCACGTCACTTTATGATTTGCATGTGATGTTTATCATGTTTACATCTTATTTGCTTAGAACGACGGTAGCATAAATAAGATGATCCCTCACTAAAATTTCAAGAGACGTGTTCCCCCTAACTGTGCACCGTTGCGAAGGTTCGTTGTTTCGAAGCACCACGTGATGATCGGGTGTGATAGATTCTAACGTTCGAATACAACGGGTGTTGACGAGCCTAGCATGTACAGACATGGCCTCGGAACACATGCGAAACACTTAGGTTGACTTGACGAGCCTAGCATGTACAGACATGGCCTCGGAACACAAGAGATCGAAAGGTCGAACATGAGTCGTATAGTAGATACGATCAACATGGAGATGTTCACCGATGATGACTAGTCCGTCTCACGTGATGATCGGACACGGCCTAGTTTGACTCGGATCATGTATCACTTAGATGACTAGAGGGATGTCTATCTGAGTGGGAGTTCATTAATCAGATGAACTTAATTATCATGAACATAGTCAGAAGGTCTTTGCAAATTATGTCATAGCTTGCGCTTTAGTTCTACTGGTTAAGATATGTTCCTAGAGAAAATTTAGTTGAAAGTTGGTAGTAGCAATTATGCGGACTGGGTCCGTAAACTGAGGATTGTCCTCATTGCTGCACAGAAGGCTTATGTCCTTAATGCACCGCTCGGTGTGCTGAACCTCAGCGTCGTCTGTAGATGTTGCGAAACATCTGACATACACGTTTTGATGACTACGTGATAGTTCAGTGCGTAATGCTAACGGTTTAGAATTGTGGCACCAAAGACGGTTTTTGAAACGTCGCAGAACATATGAGATGTTCCGAAGACTGAAATTGGGATTTCGGACTAGTGCCCACGTCAAGAGGTATGAGACCTCTGACAAGTTTCTTAAGCCTGCAAACTGAGGGAGAAAAGCTCAATCGTTGAGCATGTGCTCAGATTGTCTGAGTACCACAATCGCTTGAATCGAGTGGGAGTTAATCTTCCAGATGAGATAGTGATGGTTCTCCATAGTCACTGCCACCAAGCTATTAGAGCTTCGTGATGAACTATAACATATCAGGGATAGATATGATGATCCTTGAGCAACTCGCGATGTTTGACACCGCGAAAGTAGAAATCAAGAAGGAGCATCAATTGTTGATGGTTAGTAAAACCACTAGTTTCTAGAAGGGCAAGGGCAAGAAGGGATACTTCATGAAACAGCAAATCATTTGCTGCTCTAGCGAAGAATCCCAAAGGTTAAACCCAAACCCGAGACTAAGTGCTCCTGTAATGAGGGGAACGGTCACTGAAGCAGAACTACCCTAGATACTTGGTAGATGAGAAGGCAGGCAAGGTCGACAGAAGTATATTGGATATACATTAAATGAATGTGTACTTTACTAGTACTCCTAGCAGCACCAGGGTATTAGATACCGGTTCGGTTGCTAAGTGTTAGTAACTCGAAATAAAAGCTGCGGAATAAACGGAGACTAGCTAAAGGTGAGATGACGATATGTGTTGGAAGTGTTTCCAAGGTTGATGTGATCAAGCATCGCATGCTCCCTCTACCATCGAGATTTGGTGTTTGCGTTGAGCATGATTGGATTATGTTTATCGCAATACGGTTATTCATTTAAGGAGAATAATGGTTACTCTGTTTATTTGAATAATACCTTCAATGGTCTTGCACCTAAAATGAATCTCGATCGTAGTGATACACATGTTCGTGCCAAAAGATATAAAATAGTAATGATAGTTCCACATACTTGTGGCACTGCCATTTGAGTCATATTGGTATAGAACGCATGAAGAAGCTCCATGTAGATGGATCTTTGGACTCACTCGTTTTTGAAAAGATTGAGACATGCGAACCATGTCTATTGGTATATATGCATGAAGAAACTCCATGCAAATGGATCGTTTGTACTCACTTGATTTTGAATCACTTGAGACATGCAAATCATACCACATGGGCAAGATGACTGAAAGGCCTCGTTTTCAGTAAGATGGAACAAGAGAGCAACTTATTGGAAGTAATACATTTTGATGTATGCAGTCCAATGAGTGCTGAGGCATGCAGTGGATATCGTTATGTTCTTACTTCACAGATGATTTGAGTAGATGCTGAGAATATTTACTTGATGAAACACAAGTCTGAATTATTGAAAGGTTCAAGTAATTTCAGAGTGAAGTTGAAGATCGTCGTGACAAGAGGATAAAATGTCTATGATATGATCATAGAGATATCTGAGTTACGAGTTTGGCACACAATTAAGACATTGTGGAAAGTGTTTCACAATTAATACCGCCTGGAACACCACAGTGTGATGGTGTGTCCGAACATCATAACTGCACCCTATTGGATATGGTGCATACCATGATGTCTCTTATCAAATTACAACTATCGTTTATGGGTTAGGCATTAGAGATAACCGCATTCACTTTAAAAGGGGCACCACGCAATTCCGTTGAGACGACACCGTTTAGAGAAACCTAAGTTGTCGTTTCTTAAAAGATTGGGGCTGCGATGCTTATGTGAAAGAGTTTCAAGCTGATAAGCTCGAACCCAAAGCGGATAAATGCATCTTCATAGAAAACCCAAAACAGTTGGGTATACCTCCTATTTCAGATCTGGAAGCAAAAGTAATTGCTTCTAGAAACGAGTCCTTTCTCGAGGAAAAGTTTCTCTCGAAAGAATTGAGTGGGAGGATGGTGGAGACTTGATGAGGTTATTGAACCATAACTTCAACTAGTGTGTAGCAGGGCACAGGAAGTTGTTCCTGTGGCACCTACACCAATTGAAGTGGAAGCTTATGATAGTGATCATGAAACTTCGGATCAAGTCACTACCAAACCTCGTAGGTCGACAAGGATATGTACTACTCCTGAGTGGTACGGTAATCCTGTCTTAGATATCATGTTGTTAGACAACAATGAACCTACGAGCTATGGAGAAGCGATGGTGGGCCCATATTCCGACAAATGGTTAGAAACCATGAAATCCGAGATAGGATCCATGTATCAGAACAAAGCATGGACTTTGGTGAACTTGCCCGATGATCGGCAAGCCATTGAGATAAATGGATCTTTAAGAAGAAGACGGACATGGACGGTAATGTTACCGTCTATGAAGCTCGACTTGTGGCAAAGAGTATTTTCACAAGTTCAAGGAGTTGACTACGATGAGATTTTCTCATCCGTAGCGATGCTTAAGTCCGTCGGAATCATGTTAGCATTAGCTGCATTTATGAAATCTGGCAGATGGATGTCAAAACAAGTTTCCTTACCAGTTTTCGTAAGGAAAGGTTGTATGTGATACAATCAGAAAGGTTTTGTCGATCCTAAGGATGCTAAAAGGTATGCTAGCTCCAGCGATCCTTCCATGGACTAGAGCAAGCATCTCGGAGTCAGAATATACGCTTTGATGGAGTGATCAAAGTTTTTGGGTTTATACAAAGTTTGTTAGAAACTTGTATTTACAATAAAGTGAGTGGGAGCGCTACAACATTTCTGATAAGTATATGTGAATGACATATTGTTGATCCGAAATGATGTAAAATTTCTGGAAAGCATAAAGGGTTGTTTGAAAAGAGTTTTTCAAAGGAAGACCTGGATAAAGCTGCTTACATATTGGGCATCAAGATCTATAGAGATAGATCAAGACGTCTGATGATACTTTCAAAGAACGCACACCTTGACATGATTTTGAAAGAGTTCAAAATAGATCAGCAAAGAAGGAGTTCTTGGCTGTGTTACAAGGTGTGAGTATTGAGTAAGACTCAAGACCTGACCACAGCAGAAGAGAGAGAAAGGACGAAGGTCGTCCCCTATGCTTTAGACGTAGGCTCTACAGTATGCTATGCTGTGTACCGCACATGAAGTGTGCCTTGCCATGAGTTGGTCAAGGGGTACAATAGTGATCCGGGAATGGATCACATGACAGCGGTCGAACTTATCCTTAGTATCTAGTGGACTAAGGAATTTTCTCGATTATGGAGGTGAAAAGGAGTTCGTCGTAAAGGGTTACGTCGATGCGAACTTTGACACTAATCCGGATGACTCTGAGTAGTAAACCGGATTCGTATAGTAGAGCAGTTATTTGAAATGGCTCCAAGTAGCGCGTGGTAGCATCCACAAGATGACATAGATATTCGTAAAGCACACACGGATCTGAAAGGTTCAGACCCGTTGACTAATAACCTCTCTCACAAGCATGACATGATCAAACCAGAACTCATTGAGTGTTAATCACATAATGATGTGAACTAGATTGTTGACTCTAGTGAACTCTTTGGATGTTGGTCACATGGTGATGTGACCTGTGAGTGTTAATCACATGGTGATGTGAACTAGATTATTGACTCTAGTGCAAGTGGGAGACTGTTGGAAATATGCCCTAGAGGCAATAATAAATTGGTTATTATTATATTTCCTTGTTCATGATAATCGTTTATTATCCATGCTAGAATTGTATTGATAGGAAACTCAGATACATGTGTGGATACATAGACAACACCATGTCCCTAGTAAGCCTCTAGTTGACTAGCTCGTTGATCAATAGATGGTTACGGTTTCCTGACCACATTGGATGTCGTTGATAACGGGATCACATCATTAGGAGAATGATGTGATGGACAAGACCCAATCCTAAGCATAGCATAAAAGATCGTGTAGTTCGTTTGCTAGAGCTTTTCCAATGTCAAGTATCATTTCCTTAGACCATGAGATCGTGTAACTCCCGGATACCGTAGGAGTGCTTTGGGTGTACCCAACGTCACAACGTAACTGGGTGACTATAAAGGTACACTACGGGTATCTCCGAAAGTGTCTGTTGGGTTGGCACGGATCGAGACTGGGATTTGTCACTCCGTATGACGGAGAGGTATCTCTGGGCCCACTCGGTAATGCATCATCATAATGAGCTCAATGTGACTAAGGAGTTAGCCACGGGATCATGCATTACGGTACGAGTAAAGTGACTTGCCGGTAACGAGATTGAACAAGGTATTGGGATACCGACGATCGAATCTCGGGCAAGTAACGTACCGATTGACAAAGGGAATTGTATACGGGATTGATTGAATCCTCGACATCGTGGTTCATCCGATGAGATCATCGTGGAACATGTGGGAGCCAACATGGGTATCCAGATCCCGCTGTTGGTTATTGACCGGAGAGGCGTCTCGGTCATGTCTGCATGTCTCCCGAACCCGTAGGGTCTACACACTTAAGGTTCGGTGACGCTAGGGTTGTAGAGATATGAGTATGCGGAAACCCGAAAGTTGTTCGGAGTCTCGGATGAGATCCCGGACATCACGAGGAGTTCCGGAATGGTCCGGAGGTGAAGAATTATATATAGGAAGTCAAGTTTCGGCCACCGGGAAGGTTTCGGGGGTCACCGGTATTGTACCGGGACCACCGGAAGGGTCCCGGGGGTCCACCGGGTGGGGCCACCTATCCCGGAGGGCCCCATGGGCTGAAGTGGGAAGGGAACCAGCCCTTAGTGGGCCGGGGCGCCCCCCATGGGCCTCCCCCCTGCGCCTAGGGTTGGAAACCCTAGGGTGGGGGGGGCGCCCCACTTGCCTTGGGGGGTAAGTTTCCCCCTGGCCCCCCCCTTGCAGATGGGATCCAGGCCGGCGCCCCCCTCCCAGGGGGCCTATATATAGTGGGGGGGAGGGAGGGCAGCAACATGATAGCCCCTGGCGCCTCCCTCTCCCCCTGCAACACCTCTCCCTCTCGCAGAAGCTTGGCGAAGCCCTGCCGAGACCCCGCTACTTCCACCACCACGCCGTCGTGCTGCTGGATCTCCATCAACCTCTCCTTCCCCCTTGCTGGATCAAGAAGGAGGAGACGTCGCTGCTCCGTACGTGTGTTGAACGCGGAGGTGCCGTCCGTTCGGCACTCGGTCATCGGTGATTTGGATCACGGCGAGTACGACTCCATCAACCCCGTTCATTGGAACGCTTCCGCTCGCGATCTACAAGGGTATGTAGATGCACTCCTTTCCCCTCGTTGCTAGTATACTCCATAGATGGATCTTGGTGATGCGTAGAAAAATTTTAAATTCTGCTACGATCCCCAACAGCATCATATACAACTCTTCTTTAAGATATCCATTAAGGAATGCAGTTTTGACATCCATTTTCCAAATTTCATAATCATAAAATGCGGCAATTGCTAACATGATTCAGACGGACTTTAAGCATCGCTACGGGTGAGAAGGTCTCATTGTAGTCAACTCCTTGAACTTGTCGAAAACCTTTCGCAACAAGTCGAGCTTTGTAGACAGTAACATTACCGTCAGCGTCAGTCTTCTTCTTGAAGATCCATTTATTCTCTATGGATTGCTGATCCTCGGGCAAGTCAACCAAAGTCCATACTTTTTTCTCATACATGGATCCCATCTCAGATTTCATGGCCTCAAGCCATTTCGTGGAATCTGGGCTCATCATCGCTTCCTCATAGTTCGTAGGTTCGTCATGGTCAAGTAACATGACTTCTAGGACAGGATTACCGTACCACTCTGGTGCGGATCTTACTCTGGTTGACCTATGAGGTTCGGTAGTAACTTGATCAGAAGTTTCATGATCATCATCATTAGCTTCCTCACTAATTGGTGTACGAATCACTGGAACTGATTTCTGTGATGAACTACTTTCCAATAAGGGAGCAGGTACAGTTACCTCATCAAGTTCTACTTTCCTCCCACTCACTTCTTTCGAGCGAAACTCCTTCTCTAGAAAGGATCCATTCTTGGCAACAAATGTCTTGCCTTCAGATCTGTGATAGAAGGTGTACCCAACAGTTTCCTTTGGGTATCCTATGAAGACACATTTCTTCGATTTGGGTTCGAGCTTATCCGGTTGAAGCTTTTTCACATAAGCTTCGCAGCCCCAAACTTTAAGAAACGACAACTTGGGTTTCTTGCCAAACCACAGTTCATATGATGTCGTCTCAACGGATTTAGATGGCGCCCTATTTAACGTGAATGCAGCCTTCTCTAAAGCATAACCCCAAAATAATAGCGGTAAATCAGTAAGAGACATCATAGATCGTACCTATCTAATAAAGTGCGGTTACGACGTTCGGACACACCATTACGTTGTGGTGTTCCGGGTGGCGTGAGTTGCGAAACTATTCCGCATTGTTTCAAATGAAGACCAAATTCGTAACTCAAATATTCACCTCCACGATCAGATCGTAGAAACTTTATTTTCTTGTTACGATGACTTTCCACTTCACTCTGAAATTCTTTGAACTTTTCAAATGTTTCAGACTTATGTTTCATCAAGTAGATATACCCATATCTGCTCGAATCATCTGTGAAGGTCAGAAAATAACGATACCCGCCGCGAGCATCAACACTCATCGTACCGCATACATTAGTATGTATTATTTCCAACAAGTCTGTTGCTCGCTCCATTGTTCCAGAGAACGGAGTCTTAGACATCTTGCCGATGAGACATCGTTCGCAAGAATCAAGTGATTTATAATCAAGTGATTCCAAAAGCCCATCAGCATGGAGTTTCTTCATGCGCTTTACACCAATATGACCTAAATGGCAGTGCCACAAATAAGTTGCACTATCATTATTAAACTTATATCTTTTGGCTTCAATACTATGAATATGTGTATCACTACTATTGAGATTTAGTAAAAATAGACCACTCATCAAGGGTGCATGACCATAAAAGATATTACTCATATAAATAGAACAACCATTATTCTCTGATTTAAATGAATAACCATCTCGCATCAAACAAGATCCAGATATAATGTTCATGCCTAACGCTGGCACCAAATAACAATTATTCAGGTCTAAAACTAATCCCGAAGGTAGATGTAGAGGTAGCGTGCCGACGACGATCACATCGACTTTGGAACCATTTCCCACGCGCATCGTCACCTCGTCCTTAGCCAATCTTCTCTTAATCCATAACTCCTGTTTCGAGTTGGAAATAATAGCATCAGAACCAGTATCAAATACCTTGAATCTTCCAGCTCTCCTCTTCAGGTAATGTGGCGTTGTAGGTTCCGGTGATGCTTGGGATTCCTATGTTCAAGTACTTGGTGACTTCCTTCAAATATCGTCCAAATGGCGTGTCTTCATCTGGTTGCATGAACTTGCTCCTTGCATTCGCCATTCCTAAAAGAGTAGAAAGTGGAGAGGGGTCAGAAATGAGAAGAGAGAAGTTTTCTAGGGCTTAAGCTTAGTGGTCGTGTCCTATAGTCAGCGTGTGCTCTGATACCAACTTTGTAGCGACCAGACCTCAAATGGCCTGTGCTGCTGTGCACCAGTGTCATCCCTGGATCAGTAATGCTGACACACACAGTACAAATGGAGGATTTATAACAGAGTAGCAATCACACACTTATTACATCGAATATCTCCAAAGAGATTAAGTATGATAAACATGGCTTAAGGCCATCTAATAACGATAACAGCGGAAGACTTGGAAGATAAGTGAGTCCATCAACTCCAGCGGCATCACTGGGTATAAGACCACGACCTAAGGCACCTTACTCGTCGTCTGAAAAGTCTGCAACATGAAACGTTGCAGCCCGAAAACGGGTCAGCACATAGAATATGCTGGCAATGTAACACATAGAGAACAATGGACAATGATAATGCTATACTATATGCATATATGGCTGGTAGAAGGCTCTATGGTTACAGTTTTGCGAAAAGCCAATTTTATCCTACTGCAAAGGAATAAATTTTATTTAACTATCATGGTGGTTGAAACATTGAGAAGGTACCTCCAACTCAATCCCAATTAAGTATCATCATTAACCCAACAAAATTAATTATAAGTATCACGGTGATGAGATTCAAATGATAATCCAGGTACTAGATACTCAAGTTTTCCATAACCGGGGACACGGCTAATCATGATCAGTTTGTACACTCTGCAGAGGTTTGTGCACTTTTCCCCACAAGACTCGACCGCCTCCGCTTGATTCTGGCACTGCATGATGTTTGAGAAACGGATGACCGAGACACAGTCTTTCAGAAACAGTCACTCTCTACTCTGGATGGACCGGTACACCTACTTTCCCCTACATCTGCTAGTCCACCTCTTCAAGAGATCCTGTAACCTACTCAGCTATGCTAGAGCCCATAATAGCTTGCGGCTGCACACGGAAGTTTCTAGCATGAATAATCTTATGATCCCTTTGAGCCTGGGTGGCGGACCTTATACATACAGACAACATTGGGTTCTCCAGGTGCCTCAATCCACCCAGATGTGAGTTTTAGTTGCCACCATAAGTTGAACCATTATTAAACACTCACATCTGTCATGAATATCACTCAAACCCAATCCACGTCTACGAGCATAGCATGGCAATAATAAAAGCAACGTAGAAGTAACTCCCAAGGGTTTCATAGTAAACAGGTAATAGGTACTACCTCAACTACTTCCCAATACCCACAGTTTAATTAGATCCTAATCATGCAAGTGTTTGAGGAAATAGATCTAATGCAAAAAAAACTGGGTATGAACGGGGTATGATCAAAGTGTTACTTGCCTTGCTGATGATCCGCAAAACCTAGCGAGTCGAAGTAACAAGCGGCACACTCCGGGTACTCTATCGCAAACAAACAAGCATACAATTAGTACTCATCTAATGCACAGGTAAAACTCAAAAGAAAGATCCAACCAGAATGTTCAACTTAAGAACTCCGGTTTGCAAAAAGAATCAACTCGAAAGAAGCAACGAAAGTCAAACGGCGAAAGAAAGAAACTTCATTTGCTAATCTGGATCTAGGTCAAATTTTACTGTAGCAAAAACTTGTTTGAGTAGATTAATCGGAAAGAGAATTTCGAGACGAAACTCTAGGCGCTTAAATCACCTGATTCCGATAAATGAGCGAGAAGTTAAACAGATTCGAAAATTCGATCAGAAATCGAATCTGAGAAAATAACGAGAAAATCCGACGAAAAAGAAAAAACGAACGAACGGTTAAATAACGGACGTTCGTTAACAGAGAAAAACCGACGAACGCGTTCGTTAAAACTAACGGTTCGGTGAACGCTCGTAAAATAATAAAACCGAAAAAAACCGATCAAGGGTTTTTTTTAAACAAAAGGGTTTTTTTTGGTTAAAAAAACCGGCAAACGAGGCGAGGTCTACCTCGTCGGGGATAGA
>NC_057802.1:560618409-560626360 GCF_018294505.1 Triticum aestivum
CGGCTCCCGTGTCCGCCATGGACACGGCGCGGCGGCGGCGCTCGTACGCGGGGAGGAGAAGGCACGAGCGGGCCGGCCTGGCTTCGGCTGGGCCTCGGCCCAGTCGGGCAAGCGCTTTTTTTTAAATAAGTTCCGCAAAAAAATATGGCGTAGAAAAATAAATAAAAATCGGAAAAAATATGAAATAAATTTTCCCCGTCTAGTTAGAAAATCTAGAATAGGGTGAACATTTTTAAAATCAAAAATAAATATTTTGAAAACATGCATATTTTTAAATGCAATAAAAATTGCAAATAAAATCCGATAAATTTCAAATAATGATTTTAACATTTTTCCTCCAGTATTTCAATTGTTTTGGAGAATTCATATTTTCTCCTCTCGTTTGTTTAAAAATGAAATATTTTTCCGGAGAGAAAAATAATTAAAACCAAAATCCTCGTTGGAAAAATCAACAAGAAAATTCAAGAAAATCCCCAACTCTCTCCGAGGGTCCTTGAGTTGCTTAGGATTTATCGAGGATTTTTGTCAAAATGCACAAAACATGATATGCAAATGATGATCTATGTATAACAATCCAAATTGAAAATTTGGGATGTTACAAACCTACCCCCTTAAGATGAATCTCGCCCTCGAGATTCGGGTTGGCTAGAAAGCAGGTGGGAGTGGTTTTTCTGTAGTTCTTCCTGTCGCTCCCAGGTGGCCTCATCTTCTGTGTGGTGACTCCACTGAACTTTGCAAAACTTGATAACCTTGCTGCGGGTAACTCGGCTGGCATACTCGAGAATCTTAACTGGTTTCTCCTCATAAGTCAAATCACTTTCCAACTGAATCGCTTCCAGTGGCACAGTATCTCTCAGCGGTATCTCAGCCATCTCTGCGTGGCACTTCTTTAACTGCGAAACGTGAAATACATCATGTACTTCAGACAATCCTTCGGGCAATTCCAGCTTGTAGGCAACTTCTCCCATACGTTCCAACACTCTGTATGGTCCGATAAAACGGGGCGCTAACTTTCCCTTAACTCCAAAGCGCTTCACTCCTCGAAGTGGTGATACTCGAAGATACACTCTGTCTCCGATTTCGTGAACTGTCTCCTTGCGTTTAGAATCAGCATAACTCTTCTGCCTGGACTGGGCTACCTTGAGCCTATCGCGAATCAACTTCACTTTCTGTTCAGACTCCTTAATCAAATCTGGTCCAAACAACTAACGGTCTCCAACTTCGTCCCACAACAACGGTGTTCTACACCTCCTTCCGTACAAAGCTTCGAAAGGGGCCATCTTCAAACTGGTTTGATAACTGTTGTTATAAGAAAACTCCGCATATGGCAAATTGTTGTCCCAGCTAGATCCATAATCTAGCGCACATGCTCGCAACATGTCCTCCAAAATCTGGTTGACTCTCTCGGTCTGTCCATCTGTCTGCGGATGAAATGCTATACTAAATTCCAGCCTGGTTCCCAATGTTTCATGTAACTGCTTCCAAAACTTCGAGGTAAATTGGGTTCCTCTGTCTGATACAATGGTCCTCGGAACTCCATGCAAACGTACTATCCTGGTCATGTATATCTTTGCCAACTTAGCACTGGTGTAAGTGGTCTTCACTGGAATGAAATGAGCCACTTTCGTCAAACGGTCGACTACAACCCATATCGAGTCATAGCCTGAACGAGTCCTGGGTAATCCTGTGATAAAATCCATGCCTATTTTATCCCACTTCCATTCGGGTATCGGCAATGGCTGTAGCAATTCTGCTGGCTTCTGATGCTCTGCCTTCACTCTCTGACATACATCACAAACTGCTACAAACTCCGCAATATCCTTCTTCATTCCGGTCCACCAGAAAGTATTCTTCAAATCCAAATACATCTTGGTATTCCCTGGGTGAATCGAGTACGGTGAATCATGGGCTTCTTGCAAAATCAACTTCCTGATCTCCGGATCATTTGGCATATATACACGGTCCTCAAACCATAAGGTATCGTGCTCATCCTCACGAAATCCCTTGGCTTTTCCTTTGCTCATCTTCTCCTTTATCTCTTCAATCTCCTTGTCTGTCTTCTGAGCTTCTCTGATCTTTTCCATCAGGGTAGACCGAATCTCCAATGTCGCTAAATAGCCTCTAGGGACTATCTCCAAACATAGCTCACGAAGGTCCTCGGCTAACTCCTGAGGTAACTCTCCTGTCATGAGGGTGTTAACATGACTCTTGCGGCTCAACGCGTCTGCTACTACGTTAGCCTTTCCAGGGTGATAATGCAATCTCATATCATAGTCTTTTATGAGCTCCAACCATCTCCTCTGTCTGAGATTTAACTCCTTCTGCGTGAAAATGTACTTCAAACTCTTGTGATCCGTGTACACCTCACAATGGTTTCCGATGAGAAAATGTCTCCATGTCTTCAATGCATGCACCACAGCTGCTAATTCCAAATCATGCGTAGCATAATTCTTCTCATGGGGTTTAAGTTGTCGTGAAGCATACGAAACAACTCTTCCTTCCTGCATAAGCACTGCTCCAAGTCCTCGACGAGAAGCGTCGCAATAAACTTCATAGTCCTTGCGTTGATCGGGCAGAATCAACACGGGTGAAGTAACCAATCGTTTCTTCAACTCCTGGAAACTAGCTTCGCATTCCTCAGTCCAATTGAATTTGGTGTCCTTCTTCAACAGCTCAGTCATGGGCTTAGCAATCCTTGAGAAATTCTCGATGAATCTCCGGTAGTATCCTGCAAGTCCAAGAAAACTCCGGATTTCTCCAACTGTCGTGGGTGATTCCCAACTGGTCACTGTGTCAACCTTGGCAGGGTCTACTGCTATTCCTTCTCCAGAAATAACATGTCCAAGGAATCCAACTTCCTTCAACCAAAACTCACATTTGCTGAACTTGGCATATAACTGATGTTCTCTGAGCTTCTCAAGTACCAATCGTAAATGCTCCTCATGCTCTTCTTCATCCTTGGAAAAGATTAAAATATCATCAATGAACACCACGACGAACTTATCCAAAAACTCCATAAACACTTTGTTCATCAGGTTCATGAAATAGGCCGGTGCGTTAGTCAATCCAAATGACATAACGGTATACTCATACAATCCATAACTGGTGGTAAATGCCGTCTTGGGTATATCCTGCTCTCGAATCTTTAACTGATGGTATCCCGATCGTAGATCGATCTTGGAAAATACTTTATCTCCTTGCAGGCGGTCAAACAAATCATTGATCATCGGCAGTGGGTACTTGTTTTTGATGGTCACTTCATTCAATCCTCGGTAATCAACAACCATCCTTAGTGATCCATCTTTCTTCTCCACTAGAAGTACTGGTGATCCCGAAGGTGACGAACTTGGGCGAATATAGCCTTTATCCAGTAACTCCTTGATCTGCTTCTTAATTTCCTCCAAATCCTTTGCGGGCATCCTGTACGGTCTCTTAGATATTGGCCCTGTGCCTGGCAAAAGTTCAATCAAGAACTCAATGTCTCTATCTGGTGGCATGCCTGGCAACTCTTCTCGAAATACATCCGGATAATCCTTCACCACTGGTACTTCCTCCTGTACAACTCCTGATAAGGAATTCACTTGAGTCCTCTTCGGCATATGCCTGGATACATACTTGATCCTCTTTCCTTCCGGGGTGGTAAGCAAAATAGTCTTGCTGGCACAATCGATGTTTCCTCCATACAACGATAGCCAATCCATTCCCAAAATCACATCCAAACCTTGTGATTCCAAAACAATGAGATCTGAGGGGAAAACATGCCTTCCAATGGCCAACGGTACCTTAAAACATCCTTGGGTGGCCATATACTCTGCTCCTGGCGAGGTTACTAACATGGGGCTTTTGAGAACTTGGGTGGACATCTTAAACTTGTTTACGAATCCCCTTGATATGTATGAATGCGATGCACCAGTATCGAAAAGAACAGTTGCAGTAAATAACTTAACCAAAAACTTACCTATTACTGCATCAGGCTGAGCTTCAATCTCCTCCACGCTCACGTGGTTCACATGTCCTTTATTGAACGGGTTCGGCTTCTTCCTAGAGCTTCCATTGCCATTTCCATTTTGGGCTTCGGGACAATCAGTAGCATAATGTCCCGTCTTCTGGCACTTGAAACAACTAATGTGACTTAGATCTCTCTTGGTTGGGGTAGATGGGTTGGTGCGGTTCTGTCCGTTTCCTCCTCCATTCCCATTACCATTCTTGGAGCCATTATGGTTGTGCGAACTACCTCCTCCATGGGTATGCTGAAACTGTCCTCCCGGCTTCGGGGTAAACCTTGGCTTCTGCTGGGCTCCAGAATTATACTTCCCTTGTCCATACTTCCTCTTGCGGTTTTCAATCTGCTGTTGCTTCCCTTCTATCATGAGAGCTCTATCCACCAGCTCCTGGTAGTTGTTGAAAGTTGCTACCATCAACTGCATACTCAGCTCATCATTCAATCCTTCCAGAAACTTCTCCTGTTTGGCAGCATCCGTAGCAACGTCATCTGGTGCATAACGTGCTAACTTACTGAAATCTTCCACATACTGGCCTACGGTGCGTCCTCCTTGGCGTAGGTTGCGAAACTCACGCTTCTTCATAGCCATAGCTCCTGCTGAAACATGAGCTGTACGGAAAGCTTGCTGAAACTGGTCCCATGTGACAGTGTCAATAGGGTGCGTGGCTGTATAATTCTCCCACCATGATGCTGCGGGTCCATCAAGCTGATGTGCGGCAAAACGCACTCTTTCCGCATCTGTGCATCCTGCAGTGGTCAACTCCCTTCCAACTTTGCGGAGCCAATCATCTGCAACAATCGGCTCGGTGCTACTGGAAAACACCGGCGGGTTTAGCCTTAAGAAACGGGCTAAGTGGTCAACAGGTGGTGGTGGCGGTGGGTTGTTGTTGTTGCCTTGGTTCTGAACTAACACTTGCATCAAGGCATTCTGTTGCTGAATCAACTGGGTGATCTCTGGCGGGAAAACAAATCCGGTGTCGCGTCTCGGAGGCATCTGATAGGTTTAGAAAAGATGAGAATTAAGAATAGAATGAGGTCTAGAGAGAAAACACTACCCATATGCTCATGAGACAAATTCAATCAATATCACTCAATCAATCCAAACAAGGCAAAACAATTGATCTAACTAGCGTTACAAAGTGCTTGAGCTATACTACTAAATGGGGGAAAAACTACTACTGATATGGTAGTCTACTAAAAATTCTGATCCGTTGAGGACTCCATGATGTCTGCTCCAGCTTCATCAATCCATTCCTCTTCACTTGGTTCCGAGTCAGTGTCGTCGATGATGATGTAGTTATCCGGGCAAGTGCATTCGTCGACTTCTGCTTTTGGCACTGGATTTCCCACGAATGCTCCAATCTTATTCTCCAGGTCATCAATCTTCCCGACTAGTGCGTTGATTTCTTCCAAATAGTCTTCGCGTGTAGTCTTGAGTTCTTCTTGGAGCTCCTTGATCTTCGTGAATGCCTTCTTCAGTTCTTCCTTGTCCGTGCATATCTGGTTCTCCTGGCGTCGAATATGTTGGTTTTGCTCCTGGATGAAAGCTGCAATTGATCCATCCTTCTTGGTCTTGATCATCTCCCATTGCGCGTCTCGACGTCCACAAATTTGATAAATTGTATCCTTAAGCTCCTGGTGATAGACTTCTCCAATGCGTCCCATGGCGATGTGTGCGGCCATGCTCTTCCCTAAGCTCCAGTTGGTGCTTCGAAAATCAATCTCATGGGTTCCGTAATAGGCGCAAACGTCCTTCCTGGAATGATAACTTGAATCTTCCAGCTCTCCTCTTCAGGTAATGTGGCGTTGTAGGTTCCGGTGATGCTTGGTATTCCTATGTTCAAGTACTTGGTGACTTCCTTCAAATATCGTCCAAATGGCGTGTCTTCATCTGGTTGCATGAACTTGCTCCTTGCATTCGCCATTCCTAAAAGAGTAGAAACTGGAGAGGGGTCAGAAATGAGAAGAGAGAAGTTTTCTAGGGCTTAAGCTTAGTGGTCGTGTCCTATAGTCAGCGTGTGCTCTGATACCAACTTTGTAGCGACCAGACCTCAAATGGCCTGTGCTGCTATGCACCAGTGTCATCCCTGGATCAGTAATGCTGACATGCACAGTACAAATGGAGGATTTATAACAGAGTAGCAATCACACACTTATTACATCGAATATCTCCAAAGAGATTAAGTATGATAAACATGGCTTAAGGCCATCTAATAACGATTACAGCGGAAGACTTGGAAGATAAGTGAGTCCATCAACTCCAGCGGCATCACTGGGTATAAGACCACGACCTAAGGCACCTTACTCGTCGTCTGAAAAGTCTGCAACATGAAACGTTGCAGCCCGAAAACGGGTCAGCACATAGAATATGCTGGCAATGTAACACATAGAGAACAATGGACAATGATAATGCTATACTATATGCATATATGGCTGGTTTTGCGAAAAGCCAATTTTATCCTACTGCAAAGGAATAAATTTTATTTAACTATCATGGTGGTTGAAACATTGAGAAGGTACCTCCAACTCAATCCCAATTAAGTATCATCATTAACCCAACAAAATTAATTATAAGTATCACGGTGATGAGATTCAAATGATAATCCAGGTACTAGATACTCAAGTTGTCCATAACCGGGGACACGGCTAATCATGATCAGTTTGTACACTCTGCAAAGGTTTGTGCACTTTTCCCCACAAGACTCGATCGCCTCCGCTTGATTCTCGCACTGCACGATGTTTGAGAAACGGATGACCGAGACACAGTCTTTCAGAAACAGTCACTCTCTACTCTGGATGGACCGGTACACCTACTTTCCCCTACATCTGCTAGTCCACCTCTTCAAGAGATCCTGTAACCTACTCAGCTATGCTAGAGCCCATAATAGCTTGCGGCTGCACACAGAAGTTTCTAGCATGAATAATCTTATGATCCCTTTGAGCCTGGGTGGCGGACCTTATACATACAGACAACACTGGGTTCTCCAGGTGCCTCAATCCACCCAGATGTGAGTTTTAGTTGCCACCTTAAGTTGAACCATTATTAAACACTCACATCTGTCATGAATATCACTCAAACCCAATCCACATCTACGAGCATAGCATGGCAATAATAAAAGCAACGTAGAAGTAACTCCCAAGGGTTTCATAGTAAACAGGTAATAGGTACTACCTCAACTACTTCCCAATACCCACAGTTTAATTAGATCCTAATCATGCAAGTGTTTGAGGAAATAGATCTAATGCAAAAAAAAAACTGGGTATGAACGGGGTATGATCAAAGTGTTACTTGCCTTGCTGATGATCCGCAAAACCTAGCGAGTCGAAGTAACAAGCGGCACACTCCGGGTACTCTATCGCAAACAAACAAGCATACAATTAGTACTCATCTAATGCACAGGTAAAACTCAAAACAAAGATCCAACCAGAAAGTTCAACTTAAGAACTCCGGTTTGCAAAAAGAATCAACTCGAAAGAAGCAACGAAAGTCAAACGGCGAAAGAAAGAAACTTCGTTTGCTAATCTGGATCTAGGTCAAATTTTACTGTAGCAAAAACTTGTTTGAGTAGATTAATCGGAAAGAGAATTTCGAGACGAAACTCTAGGCGCTTAAATCACCTGATTTTGATAAACGAGCGAGAAGTTAAACAGATTCGAAAATTCGATCAGAAATCGAATCTGAGAAAATAACGAGAAAATCCGACGAAAAAGAAAAACGGACGAACGGTTAAATAACGGACGTTCGTTAACAGAGAAAAACCGACGAACGCGTTCGTTAAAACGAACGGTTCGGTGAACGCTCGTAAAATAATAAAACCGAAAAAAAACAGATCTAGGTTTTTTTAAACAAAAGGGTTTTTTTTGTTAAAAAAAACCAGCAAACGAGGCGAGGTCTACCTCGTCGGGGATAGAGCTCCGGCGGGGCTCCCGTGCTCCGGTGAGGGGCGG